>NW_014542365.1:953322-1071542 GCF_000741045.1 Vigna radiata var. radiata | reverse complement strand
ATATATATATATATATATATATATATATATATATATATATATATATATATATATATATTTCTCTCATCACTTCTCTTACTATTTTTTATATTTTTAATTTATCTCATGTTTTAAAACTTTTAAAGTTCACTTTACTATTTTTAACATCATTTTTCAATATTTTTTAAATTATTTAAGCTTTTGTTTGTCTTGAAGGATGGATATGAGAGAAAATAAATAGATAGATTTGAAAATTTTAGTATTGTTTGTTTTAAGGGACGAAGAGGTGAAAATGAAGAGATTTGATTAAAAAATTATGAAACTTTGTGAATAATTTGATGGATAAATTTAATAAATTAAAACATAAAATTATAATTTTACTTTATGATTAAAATTAATATAAAATCAAATCAAATTAGTTAAAATTAATTTTTAAAATAAAATCTGGATAAATAGTTTTTAAATAAAAAATTAATAGAAATCTTTATTATTATTACTATTATGTATGAAAATGATGATAAAAAAATATCAAAATGCAGTTACAATTCACATAAATTTTCTCATTTTAGAGAGATGTTATCTAAATCCATTATCTCAAATTCATTCTTACAAATCCACTCAAATCTTTGATGGGAACACGTAAATTACTCATTCATTCATGCCATACCCTAAATGAAATTAAATGTTGATAATCAAAATACAAAATGTAAAACAACATTATCCATTTGTACGAATGAATTTGATTTTGATCTAAATTATAAAAACAATAAAGTTAATTATCATTCAGATGAATAAATGAAGCTTGATTAAAATCATAAAGGCGATGAAATTATTGACCATTTTATACAAACACACTTTGGTTGAGAAGATAAAAAGTCAAAGTTAAATGTTTAAGCAAGAAAGATATTACGATGTCTAGTTATCAAGATATCAATTAAATTTCATTAGAGAAAAGGATCAACAAATCCCAATGTAATTTTGATCAAGTGTTTACAATAAAGTGTTAAATTATGAATCTATATTAATTTAATTGACATACAAAAGATTTCATCTAATGATAGCGAACACATGTTTTAGACTTCAAATATCTCTTTAAGGAATGTAATAATATTGTTCCAAATAATTCGTTTAAAAAGATTGAATGTCAAATTAACATAAATTATCATCTTTGTATACTTATTACTTTTGCTCAAATTGAGATAATAGTATTTGACCTAGGCTTGAAAAACTATGCTAAGTATCAAAACTTCTCATGAAATAAAAGTATGAATTCTATGTCACTTTAGACAACATTTAACTTAGCTCTTAAACTTACAAGGATAGAACAACATGAATAAAAAACACCTCCATGTCTCAAGACTATAAATAATATGTGTATAGAGATAAAATAAGAAATGTGAAAAACCTATATTTGTTAATGAATCTAATATTGTATATGTTATGAGGCATAATATCTTTTTTTAGTGAGTAAACTATCACCATAAGATTAAATGTTCTTGTAATAAAGAGTCTTAGTTAAGAGTTATGCTTCAAAATATACTCAACCGCTTTAAACATATTCAATATTAAGTAAGAGTGAATGGATTCCAAACACTAGTGTACAAAAACCTTTTTATACCGGTTATAATTTACCAAGTATAGAAATCACACATAAACAGTAGCACAATGACAAATTTGCAATAAATCACACAACTTTTTTATATCGATTGAACCCATAACCGATATAGAAAGTGATGTGGTTGCAAAACTGTAATAAATTACAAATCTTTTCTATACCAATTAGGCCTATAACTGATACAGAAAGTATTAAGGAAGATTTTCTCTACCAGTTACTCACTATAACTACTATAAAATGTTTAATTTTCTTCTTCCCAACTTTCGTGCTTCACCTCATTTGCCTCTACAATGATCACTTCGAGTTTTCCCTTTTCCCTTCTCCAGTGAGTTCGCCTTCTCCATTTGTCTCATTCATGTTCTCCTTCCGGTCTCCTCCATTTGTTCATGTTTTCATTTTCCTTCCTCTCTTCATTCTTTTCCATTCTTGTACTCCATTCGTGTTCATTGCGTTCATATTTGCTCTCCTTTTTTCATTCCTTCCCATTCTCACGTTCACAAGGGTGTTTGGGCATTGTCATTGTCGTTGTGCCCTAAGTTCTTCTCTATGTGTCGTTCATGATGGTGTTTAGGTGTCTTCACATGGTGTGGTGTTGTCATCACCATCATAAGGTATATTCAATGTCGTTGTCACCACATGGTCTCGTCCTCTTAGTTGCCTTCGTTGTCCACCTTCTATACATTTTTTTCATGAAAAATATTAGCATTTGAACCTTATATCTACATTATTGTAGTGTTGACGTCTCTTCTTTATTATTTTGTTTTGGCGAAGGCAATGAGAGTTTTTTGTGTGATGTTTGATATATAATTAAATTACACTAAGCAACAATAATCCAGGAATTAGAGGCCACCACTCTAGTTAGTTCTTTTGGAGGCTTTGTAGGACTTATAATGGGAAAAAAAATCATTTTATACATTTAGACCTTTGTCATTACTGCATGTTAGTTCTAAATTTGTATTTGTCATGTTTCTGAGGTTACACCACTTTGTTGTAGTTTCTTTAAAGGAGAGAATTTGGTATTGCTTTTAATTCGTTTGCAAGACTTAGTAACAACAAAAGTGGATATTCATTCATGAGTTTGTGATTTCCTTTCTACAACTCTTTATTCTTTTGCAGGCCTTCCTTAAGCCAATTCTTTCGTTCGTGAGTTCATTACTCATTATTCATTGTATTGGAATTTTGAATTTTGCATTGTGGAATTAAAACAAAAAGGTAAATAATGTAGGCTTCTACTGCAACTTTTTTGAACCTGTTATCATGCTTTCCTTCTATTACGATGTCTTAGTTAAAAAAAATAGAGAAAACAAGTTAGAAACAAGAAAAAAGTATGGTTTATTTCTATTTTCATTTTGTTTAATTTGTTTATTTTTAGTTCTCATAAAGTTTAGGAAGATATTCATATTCCTCAAGAATATATAGGAAGATAATCATCTTTCTAGAGAATATTTAGAAAAAATTTTCTCAACCATTATGAAGTACCTAATGAAATATTCATCTCTTGAAGTCTTACAACTTTTAGCTTGCTAGACACGTAGAATAACTATGTTGACAATGAACATAGGAGAACTTGTTGGAACTTAAAAGATTGTGTGTGAAGTTGCCACCATTACTACCCTCACATGAGTCAAATAAAGGAAGGAAAATAAAACATAACAAATATCCTCACCTTACGCATTGTTAGTTCTTTCAAACTCCACATCTCCTAATCCCTGCCTAAAATTAGGATCCGAGCATTTAAATATTTAAATTGAGGTGTAAACAACCAAATACATTGATTAATATTTTTTTATGTGGTTTGGTGGTAGAGTCGAGTTCACATATTGGACTGTGTGTTTGGCTATTTCTTAGTTCCACCAAAAAGTAGAGGTGTTGGTATATAAGCACAACAAATGGATTGAAGTTGCATAAATTTTTATGCACAACAAATGAGTATGAGAATGAAGTAAATTAATTTATTGATTTTGCAAACATGAATGTTTCGGATAATAATAGAAGATTCCATTTCTCGTGTGTTAATTGTTTGAATAAGTGGAAACTATCAACTAAAGTTATTCAAGAGTATGTTCTTTGTGATGGATTCCTAAATTACACAAAGTGGACATGGTATGATGAATTAATAAACATGCCTAATGTAATTGAGTCTCAAATAAAAGTAAAAGAAGTTGATTTAAATATAGGTGATTGATTAGAGGACACGATATGTGATGTTGAACATGATTCCTTCCAACGTGCTTATGTGTATGAAAACTTATACAATGACACAAAAAAACCCTTATATCCAGAATGCACTAAGAATACTCAATTGTCTGCAATTTTAAAATTGTTCAATATGAAGGCATGAATGGAGTGATAAAAGCTTCATATAATTGCTTCAATGGTTGAGTGACATACTTCTTGAAGATAACACATTGCCAACACACAATTATGATACGAAGAAGATATTATGTCCTATGGGTATGGATTATCAAAAAATTCATGCATGCCTAAACAATTGTGTCTTGTACAAGAACGAGTTTGCCAAGTTACGTCAATGTTCACAATGTGAGGTATCACGATACAAGCTAAAAGAGGAAAAGTCTAAATTTGATAATAAGGGTCCTCTTGCAAAAGTCTTGTGGTATCTTCCTCGTATTTTATGGTTGAAACACTTATTCAGTAACACAAATTATGTAAAACTCATGAGATGACATGCATATGAACGTATAAAGATGGGAAGTTGAGGCATCCGATAGATGGTTTTCAATGGGTGAATATTGATTCTGTGTTCCCTAATTTCTCTAATGATTCAAGGAACATTAGGTTTGGACCTACTACAAATGGAATGAATTCATATGGAACTTGAGTAATAAGCATAACTTGTGACTTGTAATGTTAGTGATTTACAATTTTCCTTTGTGGTCATACATGAAACATAAATATGTGATGTTATCATTGATGATCTCGAGTTCAAGTTAACTAGGAAACAACATTAATGTTTGTTTAACCCCATTAGTTGAAGATTTGAAGATGTTATGGGAGGGAGTTATTGATATGTTTGATGGGTATATCAGTGATTCCTTCAAGTTGCATGCCATGTTATTTTGTACAATCAACGAATTTTTAACATATGGTAATTTAAGTGGCTATATAACACTAAAGGTCACAAAGCATAGCATGCTCTATATATCAAGAAGACACATGTCATATTCAACTACCATATGAAAGGAAAGGAAAATAGTATACCTTAGACATAAGAGATTTCTTAGTACAAACTATCTATATCGTAAATTAAAGAAAACATTTAATGAGTATGAAGAAAATGAATTAACTCCAATGACTTTAAGTGAATCACAAATATACAAGTGTGTGAAGGATATTGTGATTGTGCTCAGAAAGATCCAATAAAAAGAAACTTCAAACAAGATATGAAAGAAAAAAAGTCAATTTTCTTTAATCCCAAGGGTACTAATAATTCTTTTCCAACATTGTGATTCTCTTAAATTCATTACATAAATAACCTAACACTTTTAAATTAAAAATAAACTAATTATGTAAGCTTTTTTAATAATTTACTTTTAGACTTTCTATACTATTATGGAATAAGTATAAAATTCAATACTTTCTATACTCTTAATTCTATACTCATTCGTAAACTAATATAAAAGAATCTTTTTTAACCTTAATAATCAATTTACTATTATAAATTTCAAATTTTATTTTTATTTAAAATTTTCTATCCTATCAATTTCATAAATAATTAATATACTTTATAGAAATAGTTATTCTGTCAAAAGTTTTCTACCTAAATCTATTATAATTCATATTAAAGGATACAGGAACATTTATTTTGTGTTAAAAATAGACAGGTTGCAGTTGTAGTGATATTAATACATTTTTTATTAATGAATATACTAATTCTTTACACTTGTATTTACTGAAAATTTAGAATGCACATCAATTTATAAGTAATAAGAAATCCAAAGTGAGGTTAGGTGACTTTAAACCCAGTTAAGTATACACCCATGTTCTCTATTTTAAATATATTAACAAAATTACACAAGAAAAAAATAAAATAGATCTAAGAAACATTGCTCTCAACCATCACCTTCTCTCTCTTTCTCTCTCCTCCTCTCTCTCTATATATATAATGAAATAATATCGATAAAATGAATATTTTTATAATTATGGTATTATTATGAACAGTTCTTAATAGTTTTATTCTAAGAATTTTTATTACCGAAGAAACTTAAAATTAACACAAACAATGTTGGTACAATACTAAATATTTGTTTCTTAATAATATGTTGATAGGGAAATTTAATTTTTAAAATATTAAACCAAATTCCAAATTATTGATGACAAATACTATTAAATAGAATGTTGAGTAAAACTAGTTATTAAAGTGTTTCAGGAAAAGTGAATAGTTTAAAATAGAAATAAGTTTGTCTTTTAATATAATAAATGTATGGCTTCATTTATAATCCTTAACAAGATAATTATGAAAGAAAAATCTTGATAGGGTGTGCAGAAGAAGAGGATGTGAATGAAAAGAAATAAAATGGAAATCTTTGTCCCATTGACTTTGATTTTGGAAAGAAAGTGAATATATGATGTAAAATATTAGAAATGTGAAAGGGACAGGTAGAGGATATGGCTTTCTTTGCTCTCTTCCCAAATAGTGTTGTGATGAATGATTCCATTATTTTCTCAACTTGACACCATTCATATTGCCAATTAAATGAATGTAGCAAAGTGGGAAATAGATATGGCTGCCACACCAAATCTTTCTACTTTCTACCTACTTTTTTTTTCCTACCTTTCTGTTTATAGCCTTCTTATTATTATGGCTAAGATATACCTGAAAAGGACATCACCCATAATTATATATCTATCTTTCCTTTTTCACCTTTATTTAATTTTTAACTCAGCTATTCTGTTATCTATTCATTCATTCCATACACATTATAGTATTTCATTCTTGTCTGATTCGGAGATCCCTTTTATTATAATTGAGACTTGGTATGTCAAACAATGAAAACCTCACACTTCATAGGTAACATAAATAAGTTCAAAGTGTATTCAAATAATAATCAAACATATATATAGCCCATAAAAGACATTGTCAGATTAATGTTTTACAATGATTCTTTCCTAACACAATCTCTATCACTCTACTTTTATGTTAATATCTTTTATGCATTCATACATGAACTTTTACAAAGGACTTTTTTTCTTTTGTTTCCCAATGGTGTTCTTAATCTAGTCTTTCATAACTTTTACAAAGTTTGTAGGTACTTAGATTTTTTGAAGTTATACGTTTTTTTATTTATCTGGAGTTAAATTTTAAGTAATGGAAGTTAATTTATCTCTTTACTCTAGTTTTAAGAAATGCTGATTTAATACAAGAGAGAGTTCTCAGTGAGTCATGAAAGGATAAATTGCAACGGCTTGCATGTGGTTTTTATTATAGATTTGAACAATGAGATTAGGTGAAATCAACGTATAATTGACGACTTAGGAGATTGAGAATAATTAGTTCTTGTGGATTTAATTTTGAATTTATGAACTTTAAAATAGGTATTTTATTGTGAAAATGTTGTTAAATGTTTCATATTTATTTGACATTGCATATCTTTCTTTTACAATTTTGTAAAATTTTGTTTATGATTTATTTTCATTCAAACAAAATATTCTCACTCAAGATAAAATAAAAAGAAAATAGTTAGTCTCAAGTTTGATTAAAAAAATTTAAGTCAATTTTCACTTAAATTCTTGATTTAATAAAGTTCTAATCTTTTAAAATTTGACTTAATTAAGTAATTTTTGTTAGTATCTTATTAACGACATTAAATATATATCAAGTGTTAGTTTGTAGTTTTTTATTTTTAATCTTTTAAAAAAAAAACAATGTCGTGTCAGGTTTGTAGCATGTCATGTAATACTAATGTCACGTCCCACTTAAAAATAATATTTGTCTGATTTAAAAAATACTAAAATTTAATATGAAAATAATTTAAAAAATCAATTTTATTACATAATTAAAAAATAAAAATATACAATAATTTAAGTAGTTAATATCTACAAATTAAATTTTAGTCATTGTTACTATTGTTATAACAATTTAATATGTAATTACTTTAATTACTTTAATTTAATATGTTAAAAATTATTTTTAATAAATTTAATCCTAATTTAAGTAGGTCTCTTTTCTTTTTGACGTATCAATTGGTCCCTATTATTCTAAATTTGATTCAATTAGAGGTTTACTGTCAAATTTACCTAACGGTCATTTAATATTTGAGTGGCATGCTTAGTTGAATGAGTAATGACATGTGACATTTTTATTGAGTTTTGTTTTAAAAAATTTTAAAGAGAGAGGTGATATCAGATTGAGGGAAGGGCAGAGATGGAAGGATTAAAAATTTTAAAGGTTGTCTCCTTAAAAATTGAGATATGCAACTGAAACGAAAAGAAAAATTCGGGGTTCTTATGATTAGGGTTCGTTTGAAGGGGAAAAATCACATTCTTTGTTTGATTCGAAGAGATGGATAATGAATTGCATAAGTCACATTCTTGTTCATCTTCGACATGCAATGGGTGGCGGAATGAGAACTGTAATGTCGTTTTTCGTGGTGGTGGAGTATCTACGATTGACGGTGTATCACCCCTTTGCCTGTATGGAGAGAAAACGGTGGTAAGAACAACTCAAACTACTAAGAATAGAGGGAAACAATTTTGGGGTTGCCCTAAGTACAAGGTAAAAGAACGTTGGTGAGTAGTGTTTTGTTTGAGTAGAAAGTTGTTTAAATTGTTTTTTTTTTTTACAGAATGGACATGAAGGTGGTTGTAATTTCTTCAAATGGTGTTGTGACGATGGTAGTGAGAAAAGCTATATGAATGTGAAGTGGGAAGGAAAGCATGAGTGTCTGTCAAAGACAAGAGAAATGGGAGGTGGAACGAAGATGATGAGTGATTTGCATAAATCTGTTAAGTTTGTGGAGAAATGGATGAAGGTGTTGATAGGGTTGGTTTTTTTGATTTGTATACTTAATATTATTATTATTTCAATATGGATGCTAAATCCATAATGTAGTAGTGTTGGTGATTTTGTTAGGATGATACTGATTATGTATTTGACTACGTGAAGGAATGAAGTTGTGTACTGTTTGAGACAATTTTGTGTACTGCCCTATTGATCTGAATCCGAAGAAGTTATTTTTATACAAAACATGATGTGGCTATAAAAGTATGAGAAATGGAAAGATAAATCATTTTAAAGGTTAAATGTTTGGTTCTGGCCTCACTGTTAAATGTCTGTCATAATTACTATTAAATATCCGAGCATAACGCTTTTCTCTACTGCATCAAATATTTGAATAAAATTAATTTGATTTATTAATCCGTGGAGAATGATCCACTGAATGTGGTGCTTTGGAATAACAAAAAAGAAAAGTTGGTATTGAAAGCATAAACAACATTATGTAGAGTTAATGGAATACCAGAAGGGGCCTAACATTATTCAAGTGATAAAAGATATTTTGTCATGCTTTTACTATATCATTTGGCAGACCTTTTGCATCATCACTGTCTTTAATTCCTGCTAGACCAAACCCACGCATGCAACCCTTTTCTTGCATGTTGGATCATCACATCGTCACTGGTTAATTTATACTTGTTCAAGGTACAATTTGGAAACTGTGTACACAACATGATGCTTGCTTTCTCTTATCAAAAAAATGCACAGATTACATAATTTACATTTTGACCATCCAGTTTTGGAATCAATTGGTGCAAGAGATATTATACAGTTTACACAGTTTACACTTTGACCATCTAGTTTTGGAATCAATTGGTGCAAGAGATACACAGTTTACACTTTGACCATCCAGTTTTGGAATCAATTGGTGCTTTGGAATCATGATCCACTGAATGTGGTGTCTAATGTCAATGGAAAAACAACACAAACTTTTTTCAAACTGATATGAATCTGATAAGAATGAAAATGATAACAATCAACACATTAGTCTTTTTTCAATGATAGTAGTCTATCTTCAATATACTAAAAAAACTACAAACATCCAAAAACATACAGACTTGGCATCACTATCATTCATTCAGTACATAACAAAAAAACCATCAACATTGTTCCTTAGCAGTCAACTATTACATAATAAGATGCATAAACTTTGCATCATTCTCATTCATACACACTTCTATGTTTGAGCTTCAGGTTGTTGACAAACTTCAGATAATTGTGATGATGGGATGATTGGTTCTTGAGTTGTTTGAGCTTTAGGGAAACGACCCCTGTTGTGCCCAACCTCCCTACACAGTAAGCATCTCTTTCGCAAACCGCCCTTGCTCACTCAAGAATAATCTTTTCTCATCTCCCACTATTCCAACATTCTTTTCCTTTTAGGTTTTCCAGGCATAACTTTTTTTCTAGGAGGCATGACATCCGGATATGGTCCATGAGCCCACATGTTGTTTCCGTTGATGGAGTATATGATAGATGCATATGTTTCTTCATAAGTGGACTTTAGAAAGCAAGTTAGAATGAATTGTTGTCCATCAATATTGAGAAACTTCATTGCGGTTAGGGAGTGACATCATGGAATTCCTGTGATATGCCATATCTTGCAAGAGCGTGAAAACTCGTCTATGCTTACAACAAATTTTTCTCCACTCTGGGAGACTTGTTTGACTTCAAAGAGTTTATTTGCTGACCAGCTGTGAAAAAATTATAAAAAAAAATTAGAAAAGCTTACCTAGGAATGAAGAAAATACCAAACACATGTAAGAAGTGGAGAAGAAAGTTACTTAGGGATCCAGTTCTTGGTTGCTTGGGATTCCTTTGTAAATCTGTTTTGGATCTTTGGACAAATTGATCTTGAGAAAGGTTGTATCTTACACCTGTTTTTTGCCCATCTTTTCATGATGTAGACACTAATTTCTTCCAGCATTGTTAAGATTGGTTTAGTCCTAGTGTGAATCAGGACACTATTGAAAGTCTCACTCATATTGTTGACTAATGTGTCACATTTTGGTGTTGGACTGAATTTGGACCTAGACCAGTATCTACACCATATGATATAAACAAATGTTTAGAGTAATAAGTACTTCTATATCCAGTAAACAAATAAGTACTATTTAAACTTGTAACTAAGCACATTGTAAACAAATTTCTCCTACTCAATATACCGGTATTAAACCTGCAACTAATATCTACTTCTACATGGTATGATTTCACAGCTACATGCTTAAATGAATAAGTGGTATAAATTAGAAAGGGAAAATAAAACAATATAAAATACGAACCTTGGAGGGATGACAATCAAATGCTTGAATGCATCTTCATTTACATCTTTAATGTTTTTCATTTCCCTCTCCCAATTTTCTGGATGAGTGGTAGTAGCTGCCCTCCACATCAGACGTTTGAGATTTTTACCTGGGAATTTTTTCTTGAAATTTGAATATAAGTGTCTGACACAAATCCTCTGGTCAACACCAGGGAGTAGTTGTTGTATGGCTGATAGTAGACCCTGCGGTCTTAAAATAAAAAAGAACAATTATGACCATATCAAATTAATAATTGAATGTAAGAAACAAGAAAATTATATATGGTTATTACCTTTTGTTGGTCTGAAACAAAAGTTATTGATGAACATACTTCTTCACCACCAAGGTCATCAATCAAAAGATTCAAAAACCATGTCCATGAATCTTTGTTTTCTCCTTCTACCACTGCATATGCAATATCATTTCCATCTTGCCCAACAGTTGTTAACAGCTCACCACCATACTTCCCTTTCAAAAAGGCTTCATCTAATCCAATTATTGACCTATAACACATAAAGTTGTCTTTGCATGCCTTCAGACAACAGTAAAATCTCTTAAAAATAACCTCATGCTGATTATTCTCAACCTCCACCTTAACTGTAGATCCTGGATTTCTTCCCAACACCTCATGCTCATAATCATATATCCTCTTATATTGTTCATTAAATGACCCATCAATGTCATCACAAGCAATAGCTTTAGCTCTATAAGTCATACACCTAGATATACCAATGTTCTACTTCCTTTGAAGTTTTTCACGAATTTCTACACCCTTCATTTTAGGATTTTCCCTTACTATTTTCAACAACTTTTTGCTCAACCACTTGGCACCAAGTAACTTCAGGTTGAACTCCCTGCTGCATGTATGAATGTATGTTTTAGTTCTCAGCTGCCATGATTTACAACCTCCATATAACCAAAGTATATGGTCCATGGGCATTCTCCTTTTGCACCAAAGCACTTCAGCCTCAATCCTCTTTTGTCATTTTTTTACAAACTTTATATTCCTCCCATTTTCCAATGCATACCATTTTACAACATCTAAAATATCTTGCTTTTCTACAAAAAAGGTCCCTACTTCCCATGTAAAGTCTACTATAGTTTTTGGCATAGAAAAAGTACCAAACCTCCCATAACCTTCAATGTCATTATCCTCTTCATCACTATCACATCCACTAAGTAATTCCTCATATTTCCACTCCTCATCTGACAAACCTCTATCATCATGATCATCAGTATCAACACTCACATCATCACTTTCATCAATTTCATCAATACTTTCTACTTGTACTTCTACTTCCGCATTACCATCTACATCACTGTCTATATCACATTTAACACTCACATCTACTAGTCCTTCTAAGCACTCATTATTTCCATGTACATCACCTTCATTTGTAGATGAACTCCAACTAGAAAGACTAACTTCATCCTTCACAAATCCTTCACACACATTCAAGTCTTGCTCTTCTTCAACCTGATGCAACTCTTCTACATGACCATCAACTTCAACCTCTACTTGAACACCATCACTAGCTTCTTGACCCTCATGCAACTCTTGTAAGTCACCATCACCTACAACATCAACTTCAACAACATCATCTTTACGTTCTTCATCCTCAAGCACCTCTTCTAAGTCATCATCAACTACATCATTTACTTGAACAACATTACCATGTTCTTAACCCTCATGCACCTCTTCAAAGTCACCGTCAACATCACCATCTACTTCAACACCATCACCACCTTCTTCACCCTCTTTTTCAACTTCTCCTTCATCATTAGTAATATATTGAAGCATATGTATGACTTCCGGATCAGAAACAACATGCACAACATATAAATGAACTTCACCGTTAAGCCTAGCTAAGTTAGCAATATGCATGGCACCAATTTCATCAATTAATTGTTCCAACCTATTTTCCAACACTAAACCCCCTCCTACACAGTACCATAAATCTTGAAAATTATCATATCCAAAACTTTTCACTGCACTCACAACCACAAAAAAACTCCACCTGTCAGGGTCAAAGGACAAAGTTGTTGTCTCCCCTTCATACTTTCGGGTACCATCATTAATGAACTTTCCTCAAGAAAAGAAAATAGACAAAAGCTCGAAAAGTAGATAAGAAGGATAATATAGTGAACTCGTGAATGCTCAAACAAGCTTACTATGCTCGTATATCGTCTGAAGCTAAATATTTTCAAAACGAGAAAAACGTTAGCAAAACACTTGGTGTTTAACTTAGTTAAGTTAAATAGTCTAGATGTGTTGTCTAAGGTTGAATCAAAAGTGGTTAGAATACTTGTAAACCAAAAGTAATTAAACTCGAACTAGTCGTGTTGAATAGGTGAATCAAGAGTGATGATAATACTCGTTGTAAACCTAGAGAATTAAAACTCGTGTAATCTTTAAAAAGATTAGTGGAACCACTTAATAATTATTAAGAAAGAATTAGACATAGTTTAAATTGAATAAACCAGTATAAAATTTATATTTTATTGCTTTGCTTCTTCAAACGCTTTCTTAAAACTTCTAGTTAAACACTATCATTTGAACTTATTCTTTGTCTATCAATCTTTTTAAAAATTATAAGACAGCATTTGCAAAAAGGTTTTCTACCAAAAATCAAATGTAGACATGTTTGCCTACATTACTTCTAAAGAAGATGTTCTGGAACATTTCGTAGCAATGGTTGCTAATTTGCTACATTCTTATGTTAATGAGGTATAATTTACTTAACAAAATTATTTAAACTTGTTATATTGCTATCTAAATTTATATCAATAAAACATTACTTATATTCTTTGTTTATTATACACATTGATGTTAGAAGTGACGTGTCATCTCCAAATGCTATAGGAGGATGGAGTGAAGGAAAGAGGACATATTACGATAGTGTATTTTTTTTTATTTAGATGTAATATCAAAACTATTTGTATTGTTTTATATTTACATTGTTATTGTGAACAAATGTTGTACCTTGCTATCTTAAATCGTTAATAAGATTTAAAGTTGGTGAATTTCTTTTGTAGTGTTATAGTTTTTTATGTTTCTTTATTTATCATTATAAAAAATAAATTTTATTAAATTACAAAATTAACTAAGAAATAATATGTACAAGTAGATTATAAACTATAAATATATTAACAATTATATAATATTTGAATTACAACGATTAAAATAGTTGATGGGAAAAATGACACTTTAAACCACTATTATTTACATTGAATTTGATTTCCCAAAAATATTATGACAATTCTAACTATAATTATTTAGAATTGCAAAACAAATAATGGTAATTCAAATTGTCATTATTTACATTGAATTTATTTTTCCAAAACAATTATGACAGTTCTAACCGATGTAATTTACAATTATAAAACGTCACTTTATACAATACAATAAATGTCAATTGGTGTGATGTTTCCTTGAAGTCGTTTTATAACAACAAAAATTATAATGATTTTTGAGATTATTATACACATAAATATAACGGTTAAATTCACTTCAATATACAAAAATAATTATCATAATTTATACCATGTTTTTAAGTGAAACATTAAGATTTTTTTTTATTTAAACTGGACAGGACTATTACAAGTAATAATAATAATAATAATTATAATAATAATAATAATAATAATAATAATAATAAGTTTTCAAAATGTTTGGTCTGTTGGTTTGAGAAAATAAACAAAAGAAATTATAAAAGTGTTTCTTTTCAAAATAAGTGATATATTATGACTATATTCATGATTGAGATTATATATCTTTTTTCTAGCATAGAGAAATATAAAACACACAAGTGATTCCCTTGACTTGGGAATAAGAAATGGAACAAATTTGAGTAGCCTCAATCACATACGTTCATGAATCAATGAATGAATTTTAAACTTTCACTCAAAAAATTAATAAAACGAATCGGATTCTGAACGAAAGTCGTAGTTTACCGCAATCACTCTGCATGTTAAGGGGAAAAGTATCTCGTTTCAAGGAAGCTCTAACTTCATATAATAAGAATATTTATTCTATTAAACATAAAATTATTTAACATTGCTTTTTAAAATTAATATATTGAGTGCTATATATATGGTTTACTAACTTATATAACGTTTAAAGTCTATCAAATTTTAGTTGACAGCAAAATCTTTATTCATAAAAAATCATACTTTAAATATATAGATATTTTAATAATTTTTTATTTTAAATTAAAATAACAAAATAAAAAAATCATAAATTATTTAAATATCTTTTGTCACACCCCATTTAATACCCCTTCTTAGTGGGGTACATGTGTCAAGCCGTCCGGTCTTCTCTGGATAGTGGAAGACCAACTCTGCCAAACTTTTAATTCCTTTCTCCGTGATCCGTGTAGCAGCAGAAGAACTGTGAACTCCCAGGAAGTGGAAGTCAGTGGCAAGCTAGGAGTGGTCCGGACGTTCTAAGTGGAGGCAGTATTTAAGGTGGGATTGGAAGCCTGACGCCACTTTTCCCATGCAATCTTCTTCTTCCTCAAAGCTTCAACCTTCTGAAAACTCAAATCCTCCTCCTTCTCTCTAAACTTCTCTCTAGATTTCTAACCTCCAATTCTTATCCGATTACTTGCATCCATTCAGGATTATTGCTGTCGGCACCAAGGCCTTCAACCTGTTCCAACCATATTCACATCCGGCACTGGTAAGTGTCCGAACCCTTGAAGTTCATTAGTTTTCCTGCATGCATGTACTTTTAAAAGCTTGCATGTGACCTTTCTCTGAACCTACTTTGGTATTTGGCACTAAAGCTTTGGGAAACCTTTGAAGAAACATTTGCCATCCGCGTATTTTAGAAGTTTAGCTGGATTAGAGGTAAGGGAAGCTTATAATATTTAATTATAATTTCTTTGTATAGTTTGGAATGTATTAAATTATAGTATGATTGTATGATTTAAATGGTATGATAAAATGTGATATGTTGCTATATGAATTGTATGATATGTATGAAACTTAGAGAAAATATGAATCTGTGATCGAAGGTCATTAGGACNGTTCNATCCTCNCNTTACTATTCGGCATAGTGAGTTTCTAAACGCAGTTGATCCCATTTAGTATTATTGTTGATAATCACTTAAGGACGCCGGTCATAAACCAAGCGTTCAGATTTACAAGTGTTCGACCTTAGGCTGACACTTAAAATTATAAAACTTGCCAATCTGATATTCTTCCTTTTGAAATCGTCCGGTCATGTAATGACTGTTCGGTCTAGTGAGCCTTTGTTTATTGAAATGTCCGGTGTTACTTGACTAAAGCCCCTTTACTTCTTTGAAGAATTTCTCATTTCNTAGTCCGTCCGGTTTGAGAAGTGTTCGGTCATAGACCANCCTTCGATCATGTTAGTGTTCGTTTTATAAACATTCTTCACCAAACCGTCCGGATGACCATCATTTATAGTCCATCCTTTAGCGTCCGGTCTTATTTCTTGTTGGACCATCCGGTCACTATTGGGTATAATGCAGTCTTTGGTATTCAGTCCTATTCATTGTCGGATCCGCCGGTCAGCTATTTATAATTGCTTTATGATATTAAGTTTTATTTCTTGTTGGACCATCCGGTCAAATCTTCTTGCTTATTCAAGCCTCTTATTCTATCCTTGACCGTCCGNTCACTTATTGAAGTTNTTGATACTCAGTTTCCTTATCACTNTNAAGTCACTTGGTGNCAGTATTGGTTTCTAAAAGAAAGAAATAAATGGTGATTGAGTTATTATGATTTAAGAGTATTCCAGGGAGGAATATCTCATGATGTGGATTTGGATTTAGTAAAGTTGACTGTGGCCAAAGGCTCAGGTTCTGACTCTATCCTGATATTCCGTGAGTACGTCTTCTCAAGTAGAGAAGGGTAACTTATGCGTGGGAATGACAGGAGGTCCTTTAGCCTCAGGGTATTTTTATACCGAGGTGGTTCCACTGGACTAACCTCGGGTGGCGGTCTGATGAGTGTATCCCAGCCAGGTCCACCCGGGTGCAGAGAGCGGCGATCATACATAGTCAAACCGTCAGGGCAGTGTCTTAGTGGTCGGTCATAATTAAAGGAACGTAGTATGCATGTGTAGTAATTGTGTGTATAACATGTTGAATTGTTTCTGTTTATTTGTTACTTGTATGATGAAAGGATTAATTAAATTTACATAAGCTTACCCTTATCTGTCATGTCTTGTGTATGTTGTCGTTCGGTATTTGGCCGTCTGGTTATTCTCTTCAATGCAATGATCATCCTTTTGGATGAGAGCAGAGGACGTCTTGGAGGACGCATTAGAGGATGCTCTGGAGGATGCTGTGGAAGTCGTGCCTAAGAGCTGTGCAGGACCTTCCGGTCTTTAGTATAGTTATTTTTAGATGTTTAGGTGACTAGTTAACCGTCCGGTTAGTAGTTTGTAAAACCGTTCTGTATAAGGAACCTTTTGATGATTGGCCGTTAGGTAAATGAACTCTATCTAAGACCGTTCGGTCTATTTTGTAAATGTTGTATTCAGGCTGACTGTTGTACAGTTTTTTTTAAATACCTGATGATATTTTCCTACCTCTTTCATTCATCTGTTTATTTCATTACTATTCTCACTTATTATTCAGGTTAACTCCTAAAATGAATTATAGCTTCTGTTATATATTTATTGGAATGTTACATCTTTAATCTTAAAACTTAAAATCTATAATACATAAAGATATTTTTATCAACTAAAAATTTAGTAGAGTTTAAGAAATTATATAAATTAACAAACCATATATATATATATATATATATATATATATATATATATATATATATATATATGAAGTGAAAGATATTTTCTATTGAAGTCAAATAATCCATTCCAAATGGTCACTACTACTATCGACAATTATAATTTTTTTTTTCTTTTTAAAGAATTAACATTGATAAGAAAATACAGCTCAAAACTTAATCAAACCACTTATTAAACTAAAACAAACTTCACTCCAATTTATCCATATACTATATGGTTTAATAATATACTTTAAACACATAAATATTTTAATAATTTTTATTTTTAAATTAAAATAAAAAATAAAAAAATCATAAATTATTCAAATACTTTTAATCTTAAAATTTAGAAACTGTAATACATAAAGATAACATAATATAACAAACCATATATATGTCAGTCAATCTCTTTTTAGTCAATAATATTTAATTTTCAAATCTATAACGAAAGCAGTATGAAAGAAATATTTTTAAAAACATTTAATTGTAATTATCCATTTATAAATCTGAAACAGTAAAGCCAGATAATTAAAATATGTTATAAACATAAATATTGTTCCATCATTTCCTCTAAAAGATAACTATCTTCAAAATAAAACTAATATATATGTACTTAAAAATATCTATAAAAAGATTAAAATTAAAAAATCAACTGGTCAAAGACCAACCCTCATAACATGGATCTGGCTTATAGAAGTTAATTTTTTAGTTTATAAATATAACCATCCAATATTTTAAGGTTTAGCTTTAGAATAATTTTACTTATCTTGAACAAGCAAACTTTGATAGAAAAAAAATGTTTGGTTGAGTATCTTATTCTTTCTGAAAATTTGTAATAATATGTGGCCATGGAGAGAGAAGAATATCCAGGGAATGTTCCTCTTCTGAAAAACTTCATCACAATGTGTTGGATCGTGCTGTATGATGAATGCACTTGTTTTTTTTTTTCACCTTTTTATATTAATATTTATTTATTTATTCATTTATTGTATCTATCAACTTCCTATATATACATCAACAATTATGATATTAAAATTAAATATCGTTGTTAATTACTAAATGACTCAAACATTATTAAATTAAGAATCGAAAATCAATTGTTCACAATCAAACATGTTATTTTTAATTTATGTTTTTTTATTATAATATAAAAATGCATAAACATATATTAGTATTTGAAGAAATATTTAATCAATATTCAGTTATTTTTTTATTTTTATTCATTCAAAATTCTCACTGTGAGTCAAAGTCTTATCTAAAAAAGAGAATATTATATTCCTTTTTAGCTCGTTTAAACTTATATTCCTTATTTTTCATATATATATATATATATATATATATATATATATATATATATATATATATATATATATATATATATATATATATATATATATATATATTGAATAAAAAGTAATGAAGGTCCATGCTGCCGCGCGCCGAACCAGTAGATAATGGGAATATTCGCATGTTGTTCCTTATATCATTTGTAGTCATGTAATATTTATTGTTTTAAATACCTTTAGTGAATTATGGAGGTATTTCCGGAGATTTTTTTTTATTGTAAAAATTATTAACTTTCAAATACATTAATTTAATTTTTCTAAAACTATTAAGAAATTTCTTTATGTTTCTAAAACAGGAAATAAACTAAACTTAAAATAAAAAGAAAAAGTGGAAAGAGAAATGTGTTTTGCTAAAATATTTTTAATTAGGCTATAGAGTATCAAGTGAGACTTTGAGTTCAAATTTCTATAAGAGTATATAATTGAGAGAAAATTTAACTTTAAATTTATTGACAGCAGTTAATTATAGTGAAACCAGTAAACTTTTACACATATGCAATATCTTAAAAAAAAGCATTAAAAGTATTCCCATTTCCTTTCCTCTAAAAATATATTTAGTCTGTTTACAACGTTCATGTTATATTTGAAGTTTTTTCTAATATTTAAATTTTGTTCATTATTTAAAGCATACTTCTCACAGCCATTAAGTTTCCCAGCTTAGTGGGATTCAATTGTCAAGTAAGAAATCTGAAATTCTGTAAATGTAGCAGGGTGGACCGTTCGGTTTGCGACGGTGGTATTTAATATGACATGTTAAAATCTGGTGTCACTTTTCTGCATGCAATCTTATTCTCCAAATTCCAGAACTCCATTTTCTCCTCCTTCTTTCTAAATTTCTCCATCTTCTCTCTGAGAATTCTCATCTTTTCTTCCTCCGATCATCAACCAGATCACGTCTAAGCAATTATGATGACAAGCTCTTTCATTTGCATCGATCAAATTACTGTTTGGAGCTGGTAAGTTCATAATTCTCTTCGTCCTTTAAAGTTTTATGCATTTCTGATGCATGCAAGCACTATTTGGCTTGCATGTGTTCGTCCAGTTCTTCTTTGAATTTGTTTTCGGTCCCTGATACTATGATTGTTCCTTTTCACCAATCAAAAGCTTGTAAGAAGCCATAGGAGTTACTTAGGGTATAGACAATACTGTGAAAACCTAGCAAATTCTGGGTTTCAAGGTAAAGGAAGCTTGTATAATTTAATTATGATTCTTTGATTTGAATGGTTATATGTTTTGAAGGATGTTTTGTTTGATTATTTGAGAGGTATGAGATATTGATGTTAATGCATGATTGAATATATGTGTTGTGGTTTGATAAATGGCTAGAAATGGGTAGTAATAAGGTTAGTCTTAACTGTCACTTTCGGCAAATTTTATAATTGTCGTTGAGAATCATTTGTGACCGTTCGATTTTACTTTGGTGCGCTCGGTCTTGACTGGATTCTCTTTCTGTAGAGAATTCTAGTTGATGATCGATCTATTTTCTATTAGTATGTTGAAATTAAGTATTTGGTTTAATTAATATTTCTATTTAATAGTCAGCTTAGTCAAGATATTCAGAATGAGTTAAGTAATTAATATTATACTTGTTTTCAGTATGTGAATAGATGTTAGGTTATTCTTCGTTGTCAACCTTAACTATATAATTCAATCTCTTAAAGAGTGTTCGGTCTTGTACTAGCACTCGGTCTTCCGAAGAGTGTTCGGTCTCATATTGGCACTCAGTCTCTTGAAGAGAACTTAGTTTGGTAATCAAGTGCTCGACCATAATTCCAAAGTGTTCGATACAAGTTATAAGTATTACGTATAAGTCTGTAGTACCCAACTTAAGTTTATTAGGGTTCGGTCTTAGACTATATTCGGCTTTTACATGAGCCCAACTTGTATAGGGATGGCAAAAATATCCGCACCTGTGGATATCCGCGGATAAAATCCGTGATGGATAGTTGATACCCGCGAATATTTACTACCCGAAACCCGCGGATAGCAGGTATTTTAATACCCACTTATAAACGGGTTGGGTGCGGATATTATATTATTCATACCCACAGATATCCTCTACCCGCAAAAATAAAAATAAAAATTTAATTTTTATTTTATTAAGTTAAAATTAATTAAAATTAACATTAATTTATATTTTACAAGATTAAATTTAATTAAAATTGTATTATATGAAGTATACTAATCGAAATTAATTGTCATTTATGGACCGTTAATAGGTATTAATAGGTCAGATTGACTTACACTTTACAAAATATACAGTATTAATTATTGATTATTATGTTTGATTGCCTAAAAATATATTGTACTAATGTTAATCAATGGGCTTGTTTGCCATAGGCCCTATAAATATAATTGATGTCTATATACAAGCATTCTCTTCTATCCTACCAAAATAAAGATCTCTCTATGAAACATATTTGACTTGAGCGTTGGGGTGTCTTCTACATGTCAATAACCCATCAGAGTGGATGACATTTTCAGGAAGGTTTGGAGATCAAAAGAGGACAAAGCAAAGAAGGACGACCGACCTTTGGACCAATTCAATCAAAACAAATATTAAATTTTAATTTATATTTAATTTAATTTATATTATGTTTTATATATTTTTTGTAAGTCTATTTAAATTTTATTTTAATAATTTATAAAAAAATATATTTTTTTTAAATATTTGCGGGTATCCGTGAGTTTTAAAATATCCGCGAATATTTTTTAAGCGGGTATCCGTGCATGTAGCGAGTCTGGTAGCGGGTGAATTTTTTTTTTGTCGGGTCAGGTTGCAGGTAGGCACATCTGTGCCCGACCCGACCCGTTGTCATCTCTAAACTTGTACATGACCATTCAGTCATGTTCTTGAGTTAAGAGTGGTCTTACCGTTCGGTCATACTCATAAAATATAGTAATAATTTCCTTCCAGTCATATTCATGATTTTTTATTTTTGTTGTGCTATTCGGTTTGGTTGTATTAATGGTTAAGTATGATGATGTTGAAAGATGTATGTGGAATGAATAACATGGAGGTGAAAGAGAGTTCCAAGGAGGAATATCTCATGAATGGTTATGATTGGTAAAGTATGAATGTGGTCAGTCTATGTTGTCGTTCATCCTGATATTCCGTGATTACCACTACTCATCTAGAGAAGGGTAAGTCATGTGTGGGAATGGCAGGAGGTCCTAGTCCATGAAATCTAGATGGGCAACGGACTAACCTAGGGTGGCAGCTGTTGAGGGTATCCCAACTACTACACCACCCAGGTGTTAAAACGTCTAGCTACATAATTCATACAATCCGAATGAGTCAAGTCAAGTGATCTATTATTGTTTACTTATACGTTCGGTCCTTGTTTGAAATACATGTATGATGATCATATGTTTTATATAATTGTTTTACTTATTTAAGTCTCTGTTTAAGATATATGTTTGTTTGGATTAATTAAATTATCCTAGCTTACCCTACTTTCCAATTTTGTCTTTCGTGGGACGTTCGGTTGTTCTCTTCACTACAATGATCATCCTGTGGATGTGAGCAGAAGATGATGTGGCCTCGCTGAAAGAAGTATTGGAAGAAAAGACTCCATAGGTTTAGTTAGGACCGTTTGGTTCATACCTACCACTGTATGACCGTTCAATTTGTATAGATCTTTTATTTACTGTTCGAGATGTAGTTACTTTAGTAAAACTGTTCGGTTTATTAGTTCGTTTTGTAAAGTTTTAATTCTGTAATACTTACATAGAATTATACTTTGTTAAGATCTCCTAGTTAACTGAATTGTAATATTGTTATATGTATATATTCTATGATATGGTTTATGTTAATATTTTGTAAGAGTTTCAAAATAAACAATAAGTTATTAATGAAGAGATACAAGTTATTTGTTTCATGCACTTCCTCAAATTTCTTCTTATACCCCATAATACCAAAAAAAAAGTAAAATACTGAAATATCCTTCATTATTACCATATCATTATTGTTATTGTCCTTATCACTGTCGTGCATCAAGAAAAAGAAAAAAAAATACTAAAAAAACTCATTCCAAAAAGTTTTTTCTAAAAAATATTTTGTTTTGAAAATTTTTTCTGAAACACATGTAAGAGTGTTCTAAGAAATTCATTTCAATGAATTTCGAAAAGATCTTTCTAGAAATCTGTTCTGAAAAATGTGTTGCGTAATTCATTTCACACGTTACAAAAATTTTATTTAAAAAATCTCGTTTCGAAAATTTTGTTCATAAATTTTCGTTTTGGAAATCTGTCCAAAAATTCTGAAAATTGTTTCGAAAAGGCTGTTCCAAAATGAATAATCCCGGTGATCATTTTTTAAATTAATGGGGTGCAAGAAGCAGTTGCCACATTATAAAGTTTAGTTTGACACACAAATCAGCCCAATCTAACTCATCGGTGGGCTTGATGGCAAAAAAGAACAACTCATTTTTAAGTTATTTTGACCTAACTCATTAAAATAAAAAATATTTCTAAATACGTTAGATTAATTAGTAAACTGTATAAAAAGTTCAGCAGACAATGACGTAATACTTTACACACATATTTAATAGTCTTAAGATAAGTTATTTTTAGTCTATTATCAAGGTGAATTAATTAATATAGAATTATTTCAATTAAATTAATTATTTTTATTTTAAGTTTTATATATGTAACTGTGTTAAACATTTAAAAAGAAACTTTCACATTCCATAACGTTTAATATGATTCGATTTCGCTTCCAAAAGAATATTCTTGTGATCATTACAGAAAAAAAATGTTACGAGTCACCAATTTCAACAGGATTGAGAAATAAGATTGAATCTTTTGCTTACACTAATTATATATTATAATTATATATTAATTTTAATAATAATAATAAGAATAATGATATTTAGACAACATTTTTTTGACAACATTTGAATATTGATTACGTGTGAATTTGTAATTGATAAAAAATTACTTCATAATAAATAATAATAATCATAAACATTATTGTGGAGTAATTTTTCACCAATCACATATTGACACGTAATCAATGTTCAAATGTTGTCAAAAAAATGTTGTCTAAATATCATTATCCTAATAGTAATAATGATTAAATAGGCTAACCTATGATACAAACGTTTTGTAATAGCTTAAAGTTAGGTTTTTCCTAAATTTAATATCTTTGAGTTAATATCATACATAAGGTTGATGATGAGAAAAAGGAGTGAGGTTGTGATATGATATGGTACACTAGCTTACTGCCACCAGATTAAGTGATGGCTCTTTCACTATATATGCATAAAAGATTATAACATGTACATGATGATTACTTACTCTAAATCATTTGCTTAACCAAAGATTAAACATGATACATCATCCCAACTTCCAAAGATGATGCATGAGGAGCACTAAGTACAGAGGAAGGCTCTCTGCTATTTTTCCTCAAGAATTCATACCCAAAATTTATAGCCAACTTCTTCAGCATGCTGGACCCTGCTTTAACTCTCATGTAGGACTGTCCTAAAATGTAGGCCACTCCAACTTCCCTTGCTTCCATAAGCTCTTTCAACTCCTCCATTGCAGCAGTATCAATCTTTGGACTCTCAGGCACAATGAATCTCACCCTTTTCTTTCGTTTCATCACCTTCTCTGATTCTGAGCTCTCACCCAATTCCACATCAACCTCTTCTTTCTCACTCACCAAAACGGGGTGGCTAGTAGAACAGCTTCCTACCACTGTCATGTTTCCACCCTTTTCACTCTCATCATTTGAAGAGTTGCATCCACCACTTCCTGCTTGTATGAACTTTGCTATGCTGCACACAAGGTCTTTCTCAAACTCATTATCATCTTTGTGGACATCATGGTATCCATATCTCACTATGCACCTGTAGATTCTGAAATCTCTGGGACCTACACGACCAACTAGAAACCTTTCCTCGGCTCTAACATGTGGAACTGGCACATGCTTGATGCATAGGAAAACAAGGACTTGGTGGAATGCTGGTAGGTTGGTCACAAAGTGGGAGAAAATAGCAGGAATTCCTGATACTAGCTCCGTGTGCACAAGGCCAATCCCACGTACTCTTGTAAAGCCTAAGCTAGGACCAAGGCTTAGTAACCAGCTGATTGAAACCTTGTTTTGAACATCAAATTCATACTTTTTGAGAGTGCCATAGTGCCACACACACATCACAGAAAGAAACACAAATGCCAAAGCAACTGGCACCCATGCTCCTTCAAAGAACTTGATCACAGAAGCTGAGAAGAAGAGACCCTCAATGGAGCCAAAAAAGAGAACAAACCCAACTGCAAGCAGAACATTCTTCTGCCAGCAGATTATGATAACCACTGACATCAAACAAGAGGTGACTAGCATCACTGAGACAACTGCCAGACCTGTTGTTCAGTAAACTATGTCATAAGAACTTATATACTACGACTATTGTACCAGACCTGATGCATTGATGTAATAGTGACCTTACCTGATGCATTACCCATAAGCTTTGTGTCTCGGAAGCCAATAGTTACAGCCAAACACAAGAGCATCAACAACCAATTGATCTCAGGGATATATACTTGTCCATGGATTTTGGATGAAGTGTGAACCACTTTCACTCTAGGGAAGCAACTCAATGCAGAGCATTGCCTGATGATTGAGAAAGTTCCGGTGATGATGGATTGGCTTCCCACAACTGCAGCAAGAATGGCAATCACCAGAACAGGCCATCTCAACTTCTCTGAAACACAAAACAGTCAGATCTTCCAATCATTGGCCAAATTCATCATCATTTTCATCTACACCTCCGAAAGACCACAAATTACACTGCCTACCTGGTACAGATACGTAAAAGCCAAAGTGATACTCTTGCTCAACATCGTGATGTCTAGAAAAATAAGCAGCTTGCCCCATATAAGCGAGAACTAGAGATGGATAAACCAAAGAGGTGAAAGCAATCTGCAGAAGCCATCAAAACGTCTATCAAAGAGTTATGGAATTGAACCGGGAAATGGAATAAAGTTCAGGTAGAAAAATAAATGGAGGAAGTATTTCAGGAATAAAGTAGAAAAAGTAAGATAGGGACAAGAAGAAAATGATACTGACTACAGAAGAAGGACACACCGGTAGATTTTGCTTAGCTTCTAAACCTAGATTCTTAGCTAAAAAGTCATTCACAAAGATTCACCAACGTCTAAAATAATACCTATAAATGAATTTAAACGAGTAGGAGGTAAAATAAAACCAATTGTAAAGTAGCATACCTTGATTGATAGCTGAGAAAAGTGCCCGAGACCAGCAAACATGGCTTCTGATCCTGAAAATTTAAAGGAATGCATCAAAAATCAATAAAATTGTCACAAATCTAAGTTAGCCACTTACAAAGCAAACAAATGAACCTGTTATGCAGAGCAAAATTCCACCAAGGGCCATCCATCCTCCTCTTCTAGTCTTCTTTAAAAATTGGAAAACATAATATGGAGAGAGTGCTTTGTACACATGAGGGTTCCAGTAAAAGATATTGTATAGACCAATGGCACTGATGCAGAATAGCCACACACAAACTATGGGTGCAAACAAGAAGCCAACCCTGTTTGTGCCATAACGTTGAAGGGCAAACAAGCCAATTAATATGATGCATGCACCTGGAACTTCTACATCTGTCAAGTTTTACAAGTGCTATTAGTGAGTCATGTGACCTATGTCTCGGATAAAGGACAAGTGTGGCATCGCAGTTCTAAATGCACATAAAAGAAAAACTAAATAAAGTAAATTCACAAGCTTATGGTAGATCAGCAACTATTTTTATGATCTTATCCTTTCTCTTAAGATCTTTGTACATAAACACCATAAAATTTTGTGATGACATGTAAGTCCACTTTAGCCCTGTGGTAGTCCCAATTCCCGATCTAGGAGGCAATATCAATGTGACTAAAGCATTTTCATTTTCCACATAAGATATGCTTAAAATCTAAGTCTAGCCATATCTTCAACAATATCTTACAATCCTCTGTCGACCTTTCACATCAAAGACATGGTTTGTGAAAAGCAACAGTGTTGCTTGATTTCTAGGAGTATCAGAGATATAATCAAGAAAAGCTTAAGATTACAATAGATCTTATCAATACGAGAATTTATTTATCAACATAATTTAAGTTTCAATTAATGTCTAAAATTCATCACTAAAGCTTGATTAAAAATCAAAGCAATTTCCCTTACAGACTTTTGGAAGATTGTCAGTAAGGAAAATCCAATCAGATAAGCTTTTTCCATAAATTGGAATAACTTATAGACATTGCACTGAAACCATAAAAGTTTCTCTAATCAAAGTCTAGAAGAAAACTATCATCTGCGTTAAGCTTCTTCATTCCTGCAACATCAACCAAGCTTCATCTCAGGCTTTGTGAGAACTAATCTAGACCAGTATCAAAATTTACAAAGTTAAAGTAAATCCAGGACTAAGACGTTATAATCATCATTGAAAAATCCACCCAATTATCAAACTTGGTAACTTGCATGCTAAATGCATTGTAAAAATACAGGCATGCTGGCCAGATTACAGGAACTTCTTTTATGTGATTATCATCCGTTTGATTTCAATTTTCGAGGTACAGATATATGCATAGGTAACTTTGATTACGAACCTTCCAAACTTGAGTATTGAGAAACACCAGCAAGAAGAGAAAACGAGAACATAAGCACCACGGAGATAAAATAATGAGTAATTGAAAGGAGAGAAATTTCAAGTCCCAATAAATTTCCTTTGATGATTGAGCAATGATTAACAAAAACATGCCATGACAAAACGCAGAAAGTCTTGATGAACTTACATCTGTGATGCTCCTTGGACATTGAAAGCTCTAGTCCAGACACAGCCGAGAAAACTGCATTCAATCCAAATAACACAGTGTAACCAACAGACCCCAAAAGATAATATCCCAAATCAAAACAAACCAAAGTTGTAATTATCACCAGAAATAGCAGGTTTAAGGACTCCAACACCAATCACCATGCAAGTCCCTAACAAAGCCAGCACCAGCAAAATCCTCTGCAAAACCTTGTGGCTCTCCAACAAGGTTTTGAGCCTGGAGGAAAGGCTTCTCTCTGCTGCCACACCACAGCTATGCTTCTTGTACTCCGAGAGCTCCTCATCTGCCAATTGGCAATTAGGCAACAACCCAACTTTGGCATGACGACACAGCAATGAGTACAGTGCAAATGTGCCACCTTCACCATTGTCATCAGCTTTCAGCACTATGAACACATACTTCACCAAAGGCACCAATGTAAGAGTCCAAAACACCAAAGACAAAACACCATAAATCTCTTCATTGGTCTCAGAGTGACCAATATCTTCAGCAAAGGTGTTCCTGTACACGTAGAGGGGTGAAGTGCTTATCTCCCCATACACAACTCCAAGACTCTGATATGCCAGAGTCAGAACAGTTTTCCATGATTCTTTCCCCTGCAAAAAAAAAAAAAAGAAAAACCAACATTCTTGTTCAACATTAACATGGTTCAAATTAACAAAAAGAAAAAGTTTGCACATTTTTAGCATGCCCATTTCACCTTAGAAGAGTTTTGAAGAATCCCACGTTCCAGATCCATGATACATGCTCTTAGAAATCTAAGTGAACCATTTTAAACTTAGAAACTGAAAAGCATAGGTTTTGTACAAGACCGAGTTGCTGCAAAAGCTCTCCCTTCCCAGTTAGTAGCACATAGGAAAAAAAAAAGACATATAAAGGAATTAATATATCTTCAAAAGTGTGACACCTCGACAGAATAATTCTGAAAAATAAAATAAAGCTGTCCGTATTTTATATTACTTTATTCAACTTTCCAGATCCATGATGGAGTTTGAAATGCATTCAAGGATTCAAGGAGGTCCCAGTTGTGCATGTGTTTTGAGAATTAGGAAGATACACGCGAAACATCGTTTTTTTATTATTTTATTACAAGAGTGAAAAAAAGTTATCTCAGTTTATGAGAAACCTATACAGCAGTTTAACAGCCATCAATGGCGACAAGTAGGCCTAAGTAGGGAACAAAGTCACCAATAATAGTTAGATGCCGAAACTTGGAATCAACGGTAATTCTCACAAATACAAATAAATATTCTCATAAACAAAAATGCTAGCTGTATTATCTGCATGGCACACATTTCTTACGTCTAAAAGTATTTCACTAAATTACCCTCTAATATTACCTAGGTAGGATAACATGTATTTTTCACGCTTTCTGTTTTCAGAAGATCTTTCTATAAACCTCTTAAAATAGATCAATTATAAAAATAAAAATAAAACATATAAGTCAAAATCAACTTGTGTACAAGATAATTTATAAAAAAGATTCACTTATATCTCAATCCATTTTTTTAACTTATACATAATTGTTTTTTCAGAAAATCATTCCAAAGAAAATTTGAACATATATAGAAAATAATGCTTAAAAAAAGACTTTTTGTGATTATTAAATGTTGTTTCTTCTTAGTATACAATTAAGTTACATATCTTAAACTAAAAACTTAGTGTTTGATTGAATGAATATTGAATAATTTGTTATATTAGATTATTTTAACATTAACATTATAAAATTATAATATAAATAATTTTGTATGAAGGAGTTTCATTATTTTAAAAATATAATTTTTTAAGAAATTATTTTTTTAGAGTTTTTTAACTTTTTTAGAAATTCTCTTTCAAATATATATATATATATATATATATATATATATATATATATATATTATTCATAGGAGCAAATAGAGATTTTTGTATGTTTGGAGTTGTTTTAGATTTTACAGTGACTTGGTCATCTGTTAGGTAAAAGAGGTTGACTACCACTTTTTAATGTTATTACTGTGATAAACTGTGCTGCATATTTGTTTTGGTTTGAAATTAGTCGTTTGACATGCAGAAATTATGTTCGGAATCTAGCTATTTGAGAAAATTGATGTTTATGACGTCTAAATCTGTTTTTTAATCATGTCCTGAGTCAGGAATACCAATTTGATCATCATAATAGGTCACTTGTTCACAAAACTGAATAATAGTCATTGATTAACAATTAATAGGAATAATGTCATCTATTGGTAATAAATGAGTCAGACCTAATGATATTTATAAATATATATCTGTGGAAAATAATTTTGAATTATGATTACTTATCATTATTACAGAATATTTCAATAAATTACTTATTTAAACGTAGTACCATTGACACCTACTTACCCCACACTAAAAACAAAAGGAAGAGAGAATAACATATCTTGAAAAATTACTAGAATTGGAACACGATCGTATATTTAAAATTAATCCAACGATTTTTTTTCTCTCTCCATATTGCAAAGTGAAATTTCAAATATTACTATATTAATTAAATATAGATTTTATTACTATTCTTTTTTTAAATTAATTTATCTCTTAATCAATTTGTAATTTTTTGTCTCCAACTGTAGAAAAAAAAATATCTTAAATATTATTAGTGTCGTAGTAAAAATGGTGGTACTAAATTCGGTTGTAAAATTAAAAAAGCAATTAAAAAACTAATGTAATAATATATTTTGGAAATAGCAACAAATGGAACTTGAAGTGTTATGCATGTTCTAAAAAAATATTAATTAATTGGTACGGGAAACATATGAATATTATATTTTTTTTGGGTATGTTTTATCTTTCTTTAAAGAGAGACAGAAACCTTGGTGAGAGAAAGTGACAGAGACACACTAAACCATCGACAAAGTGACAAGACTGAGACTTGAGAGATGAATTTTTTAGCTTTTGTGGTGAAGTTGGTGTCTGTGGCTTGGAAAATCAGTGGTGCAAAAATTCTTTAATTTTTTTTTACTATTATGGGGTTAATAAAGTGTATTGAATTCTTAATTATATCTTTTTAACTTCATATACTGATGGTTTATATTTTTGGTTAATTAAAAATCATATGGGTGGTTATACACTAGTTGACACGTTATATATGTCACAAATAAAATTAATCTTTTAACTTTTGAAAATATACAACTTATTTACTTATCCATAAAATTCTATAATTTTAAAAGTATTTACACCCTTCACAATAATATTATCACAAACAAAATCTTTTAAAGTAACATCCAGTTTATTTATATTAAGAGATATAAATTTACATCAAATAGAAAAAAAAATTGAAAAAATATTATAATTATATTTAAATAATTTATTCGTTATTTATTTTAAATTTTATCTTTCAGAATTATAGACGTTTGAGTTCTTTCTAAGCTTATGAATTAATAAACTATCTTTTTATGATTAAATTCCGTTTTTGTATAGATTTATGAGTATATATCAAGATAAATGAATAAAAAATATCGTCTATATTATTTAGTTTTTCTATAAGTTTATTTGAGTGTGAGTTTTTCCTACGTCTATATAAATTAACCAAGAAATAGGATGATTAATTTGTGATCTTAGAAGCTTGAAGGTTTAGAAGAGAATTTGAAAATCTCTCATACATTTTATATTCTTAAGATGTGGAAATTTTTGTCTTGAATTTTTTTCTTAAGGATTAATTTATCTCTAGACTAAAGGAGCTCATACTAATCATGAAGGTAATTATATTAAGATATTTAAATTTAACCATTACTATAAAGTTAGTTTTTCTGAGTTTTGAACAGTGAATTATGTAGATTACAATTTTGAAAATGATATTGGCCGCATTAGATAAAATTATTAGTTGAAAGGATATGTTTTATGTATCTAATGTATAAATATACTGTAAATTATATGGAATGAGTAGGAATTAATTTAAGAACTTTGGAAGTTTGTATGCAATTAAATTGAAATTTCTTACTTGTGATACTAACCTTTTATACTAGGTTGCCCAAAGTTAGGAAATGTGTATGGAGAAATGTTTTTTTGAATGGATAATGTGCGTGGTGGTAAATAGTCTAAGGATGATAAGTTAAGGTGTGGATGATGTAAAAGCTTACAACCTTTAGTAGATGTGGTAGTGTAGTGTTTTATGGTTCCAAGAGAGGGCACACTTTTATATATAGGCAAGAGTGTCTCCTAAAACCCTAAAAGCATGATCTCCCACTTTTGCACTCATTGGCCAAAAATGAGACCCTTTAAGGAGTGGATATGTGTCCATAAATCCTCTCCAATAAGGGAAGACATGTGGCCACTAACAAAGCACAATATTCTCCATTCTTAGAGTGTCGTGTGACTAAATCCTCTTCAATGGAAGCATGACACATGACATATACTCTTAATATGGTTTGAATGTCTAGCTTAAGGAAAAACCTACACTAATTAGGCCTTATACAAGCCTTAAGAAAACCCACCTACTTGGTCGAAATACATAGCCTAAAGAAACCTACACTACTTTTCCAGTTATGCACCATGATGGCTCCAAAGCTAATCCACAAGATAAAGTTGATACCATCTTCAAGGATGACTTTCACTCTTCATGAGAATCCTTGACCATGGTTAGGGGATATTCCATCATATCACATATGAGTCTCAAGTCATCGCTTGAGTGATGTTCAAGATATGTCATTTATTATATTACAAAAGTATTGTCAGTCAAGTGTTAAATCGGTCCTTTAATAAAGCTTTTCTCTTAAGCCATAAGTTTTATGATAAATGTGGGAAAAAAAATGAAGAGTTGCTCAAGTGATAAAGAGTCTTAGATATTAACTTTTTTAAGAAGTTTTTTATTTGATGCAGAATCTCGTGTCACTCGAATAATGATATAATACTTATGCAACAAGAGTCAATATTGATACTCTTTTCACTAGGAGTTACATATAGAAATTTACGACTTGATGCATGAAATCATGTCAGTCAAGCAATGATATATAACACTTGAGTTTGACACTCAAACACTATTTGGTCAAAAAAGGAATATGTTGAACCAATTATATTTCCTTTTAGGTTGTTAATGTTCAAGTGACACAAATTCATTCAACAAATTTGTTCGTAACTCAAAGTAGAAATATTGTTTCATTTAATATTTAGATTGAGAAATATTTAATATCTCTTGAGTGGTATAGTGACCAATTATAGTTTTGATATTAAGTATAGAAACTCATTAATAGAAAAACTTATCTTAGTTTTACTTATAGTTTAAATTACATAATGTTTCAATTGCGAGGTCGAGTTAGCACCGACACCTCCACAATTTGTCTTTTAGGCCGTTTGTTTCCACTTCCTAATATCTTCTCCTCCAAGTATCGTCCAATCGGGTACCTGCCAAAGGTTCTCCGACGCTCAAGCCAGTGTATAGTCCACGCAGTAACTATGGTACAATAATAAATGTATAGTAAATGTGAATCACCTACCTCAAACCTTTGACGTGTATTTATAATTTTTTACCATGGGCTTCTGATTAGCGGTATCTCAATCATGGCCCAATCCCGGCCCAATGGCTCTAATCAAATCTTACCTTAATCTCATGCTAAACCGAAAATTACTTATAAGCCGTCCGTCGAGAACTGATCGGTTATGCCTTCTCCACACAATCCCTAGGTCGTTCAGCCTATCCATAGTATTTTCAAGGCAATCCTTCGATCGTTCGGTCCATCTCGTATACAGGCCTCCTAAGCCCTAGGCAACGCAATTGACATAGGGTTTGAATGTGATTATCAGTGGTAGTGGTTTCGTCTTGGGTCTGGTAACCGTCCGGTCGAGTAGAGGAAGAATTTAGGCAAGAACACATGTCACATATTTGTTCAACTTTGACCTCAGGCAATTGTATCGTCTATGAATTTGGGCCATTGGGCGTGGTTGTCTTAAACAACGATGATGCATTGCAGTTTCTTCAGAAAATATTTCTATAAATAGGGTGAAAGTTCTATCACTTTCACGTCTCTTCATTTCTTTTCCTTCTTCAAGCTTTCGGCGTTTCTTTTTCCCCCAGGTAATAAAATGGCTGTCGTTGATGTTGAGTCTTTGCTGGAGTCGTCGGGCAGAGGCGGCGACGGTGGCGTAGTGGGTGGTGAGGATGCTCAACCTTTTTCCCCAAGCTCGGTGTCGTCATCGTACTTAGAAGAGTTCGACCAAGGTACAAAAGCTTGGCCTGTGTCTCCTGTGAATAATAGTGAAGAGGCTTCACGGCCGCAAACTCTTGAGTTCGGAGGTGACAAGTGTCTTTTTGGCATTCCTATTCACTTGCTAAAGGGGAGCATCACTATTGATGTTGTCCCTCTAGTACCGGTGGGTGGGCTGCCAGTTATACGGGGTTATGACTAGGCGCCCCATGATGTTAGTCTTCAGGTGTCCGATTATTATATGCGGAAACGACTGAAGTGGCTGATAGACCGGTCCTACATCGTTCGGGACATAGAGGACGCCCGATTGATATGAGCTGGCGTGAGCCGCGAGGACACACTCTTTATGACTTAGAAACTAGCTTGAAATCATGCATTTTGTCTTAGTTAGGTTATAAGAGAGTCAAAGGTGGTTTTCTGGGTATTATGCTTGGTTTTCCTTGTTTTGACAGGACTTAACGAGAATTGAATGAAGGATATTGAAGTAGGAAGGAGTTGGACTCAAGAAAGGATGAAAAAAGGTGCAAATGAAGAATCGCAGCGACCGCTAAGCGTCAGTTCAGCGCTGAGCGCCAACTTTGTTGAAGAAGAATCTGTCAAACGCTTAAGCGCTAACGCTGAGGGAGAAGATAGAGTCGCGCCTACCGCTGAGCGCTAGAATCAGCGTTGAACGCTGGCCTCTCCAGTAACAGCACTACCAAGTGCCTGGGCGTGAACGCTAAGCATCCCACTTGAGTGCTACACCTACTGCTAAGCGGTGAACCCAGCGTTGAGCGCTTTACTTTGGACTTGGGCCTGTTTTCTATAGTATTTCATAGTTTATAAATAGATCAGTGCGACCCGTAGAGGTCATCTTTTGATGGCTTAAGCACAAAAACATGTTTTTCACCCCTTTGGGGGCAGATTTGGGGATTTGACAACTCTCATTTTTTCTTTCTGGGGTTTCTATCTCTTCCATTCCATTGTACACCTAGTTTCTCCATGACGATGGAGAACTAATCTCATTTGTTATTGGAGAAGATGTAACCTCTAAACTCTCTTGTATTTGAATTGTTCTTGAATATATATGCTTTCATTCATTGTTTGTTAGGGTTTTTCCTCTATACTTTATGCTTGCATTGTTTAACTCATTCAATTGCATGATCATTTATTTTGTCGATATGGACACATACGGGGAAATCTAGACTTCGGGAAATTCTCTCGGGAGCAATATTACCTAGACATAGGGATAAGAGGCTTGATTGCCTTTAAGCTTCTATGCCAATGAAATGCATGAATAATTGCTAGGGAGACTAGACATAGTAAACTAGTAATTATGAGTAGGCTCTTTTCACCGAGACATCGGGTTTAGAGTAAATTAGAAAGTGGCATTGACATTAATGAAGAAGATGAATTCATTTATGCATGAGAGTGATTAGGTGAAATCTAAACCCTAACAACATATTCATCTCATATTATCAACATCATCCATTCACTTTTGTGTTTAACCTCAATTGATCAAATTGCATGCATATTTACTTTTATAGTTTTGCATTCAAAAACCCCAAAATATTGTTCTTATAGTCTTAATTGGTTAAGTAAAAGCACAATTGTTTAGTGTCGTGAGTCTCTTGGGAAAACGATACTTGGTCTTACCACTGATTATTACTTGATACGATTTGGTACACTTGCCGAAGTCTTAACAAATTAGCGGGTGTTCCATGGGAAGGAGTCAAGTCCAGATGACTTCTTTTTCATGTACGCCAACTTCTTTAACTAACTTTACGTTTGGGTGCTTTTTACATCATTTTAGTTAGCCCTCCTTCGTGAGCTCAACGTCGCCCCTGCATAACTTCGTCTGAACGCTTGGGCTTCGGTTTAGGCATTCAGGGTGATGTGTATGGTTGTGGGAGTAACCCCCTTCGTTCCTGTCTTCTTAAATTACTACAACGTCCGTCCCCCTCCAAAGGGGGTTGGGTTTCTTTAACCTCCGTGAAGGACAGGTGCCTGTTTCGGCTGTTTTCTGAGTCGTACAAGAATTTGAAGGATCAATATTTTAAGCTGATCATCAACAAATCAGGCTGATGCGAATTTCATGACGCGATCGGGCTCCCTTTGTTCCCTTTTTATTGGATGAAGGAGCTAAAGAAAATAAAAGCCTATCCGGTTGTTATTTTGAACCCGGAGGATTTGAAAGTCGTTAAAACCATCAACGTCCTCCCTCGCCACCTTTCTGCCCGCGAGCTTGCTGACTGCCTTTGCCATGAGGGTTGTGGCCTAATGGCGTTCGATATGGTATTTTTGTCCGGTTTGCATTTTTTCTTAGTAATTTGATGTTGACTTAGTTAAATTTTTATTCCTTTGCCAAATGTCATGTGTGCTCTTCCCCTCGCCAATCCAATTTTATGTCTTCAAGGAGGGAATCCGGAGGCGCCCCGTCTGCAAGTAGGGAGCGAGCCGTCCGACGCCTTCCATCCGAGTTCCCGTTGTCCGTCGCCCTCCCCCTGTCATGCCGACAGGGGTGAACGTGATCCTCGGTGTTGAGAGGGCTCCTTCCAGTGAGGCGGTTCTCTTCCCTCTGGCTAATGCTATCATTAATATAGAGCCCTCTTCAGAAGCAGCCAACACATCCGCTCTACCCCTCTAGAAAAAAAGAAAGGCGCATAAGGAAGGCGACAAGCCCTCCTCCAAGAAAAATTGGAGGGAGCGGAGTGTCCCCAAGCCTTTTCCCAATGGGGTTTTGAGCACGAAGTTCAATATAAGTCATCAGACCAACTTCCACATGGGCTCTACGCATCGGGCCCTGATCGAGACCCTCCCAAAATCCGAATTGACCAATGCAATGTTTGAGATGGCCACCCGGACGGGCTCGATGGCTTAGTACCTTAAGGAATTTGAGAACCGCCGAGGGGTTGAGCATGTGCAGGCCGAGTTGTAGGCGGAGAAGAAGATTTCTGCTACCCTCCGAGCGGAGGTGGAGGCACTACGCTCGGTTCAAGAGGAATCAGAGAAAAAATACGTTGAGACACAACTCGAGTTGAGTGAGGTGGAGCTGAAGTTGGCCGAGACGATCGAATTGTTGAAGAACGCCCGAGTCACAAATGATCAGTTGGTTGAGGAATGTGGTCAGTTGAAGGTAGTGGTCACCCAACAGAAAGAGGTCGAGGGGGAACTTCGTCAGAAAAACCAAGTGTTGACGGACGAGCTATCGCAAGCGAACGAGAAGGTTTCCAAATTGAACGCTAGCGTTGTGCATGAGCACGAGGAAGGTTTTACAAGGCTTTGCAACAGGTGTCCATTTTGCTAGACATCCCGGAGCCTTTCGCGACTGGGTTTGGTATCGAGAAAGATGTGTTTGACGGTGTTTTGGTCCATTTGGATGACCCTGCCGTCGTTGGCAATCCGCCTGAGTCCGAAGAGGTTGAGAAGGGAAGCGAGGGTGCGGAGGTCGTCGTCTAGGACGTGGTTGATGAAGAGGAAGAGGATAATAATTAGGATATCTTAGCATTTGTAGGGGGGTGGACATTTTCTTTTGCTTCTTTAGGACGTTTTTGCTTGGTGCGACCGATTGATAAATATTTGTTGTATGATGTTTACCTTACTTGCCAGCCTCCAATACTTTTGTATTCTCCCAATTTTCAAGCAACATGAATTTTATTTTTTTTGCATGCTTTTTCATTCTTTTACTTTTTTGTAAACTTCGGTTTTTACTTCGCCGCTTGTTTCTTTAATTTGGATTTTGTCATGTGTAGCGTACGCCGCCCGGTGGACACAAAGTCGGTTTTTAAGCGTGTGGTTTGGAAGCGTGTGGTACGAGATTCGTCTTATTGTTTTGACATGTATTGGGCGGCAGGGTTTCCCCGTTGGGGGATGGCCATTCACCGTCCAGTCAAGTCGACAGGATATCCTTTTGTGGAACTCCGTTCATCGACTTGAATTACGAGATTTTTCGAGAGACTGGGGTTCTTGGGAACTCGTCATTCGTCGCCCGACCAAGTTGACAAGATGTCTCTTGGTGGAATTTCATTCATCAACTTACAATTTTGACGTATTCCAGGCGGCAGGGGTTCCTTTTGGGAACTCGTTGTTCACTGCCCGGTCGAGTTGATAGGATGTCCCTTTATAGGATTTCGTTGATCAACCTTAGGTGCCCCGATTGGTTTCACAATAAAGAAGTTTGAAGTGTTTGGAAATCTCTTGGCATTGTTTTATTTTTGGAAACATAAGACATACAGTAGAAATAACTTAACTAAAGTAAAACTTTAAGTGTGAGGCGTTCCATGTGTTAGGAACTGGCCGCCCGTCCAAGTTCGTGAGACGGTATGCTCTGTTTCCTAGAGCTTCGATCACTTTGAAGGACCCCTCCCATTTGGCAGCGAGTTTCTTGTGGGAGGCCGTTTGGCGGGCCTTTTCCGTTTTTCTCCATACTAGATCTCCCTCTTCGAAGCTCCTAGGGTGAACCTTCATGTTATACCTTCGTTCCAGCATCTGCCTGCAGGCTTTCGCTCCACGTATTGCCCGGTCTCTTCGCTCTTCTAGTGTGTCAAACTCCAGTCACAGCTCCTCATCGTTTAACTGGATATCTTCTATCTATCTTCGTAGAGAAGGTTCGCCCAACTCGACCTCTAGCATGGCGTCTGTCCCATACGTTAAGTTGAAAGGCGTCTCTCCGGTCGTCCCGTGCGGGGTACATCTATAAGCCCATAGGACCTATGGAAGCTCGTTCGCGCATGCTCCTTTTCTCTTGCCTAGTCACTTTGTCAGTTTAGCAACTATTATTTTATTCATGGCTTCTACTTGGCCGTTCGTTTGGGGATGTTCGACGAAGCTAGTCACATACTTGATCCCTAGGCTCTTGTAAAATTGCCCCAACTTCTTGTCAATGAATTGCAGCCCATTGTGTGTAACAATCATTCGAGGAAGCCCAAACTGGCACACCAACTTCCAACAAAACTTCTGCACTTGTGCCGCCGAGATAGTTTCCAGGGCTTCAGCCTCAACCCACTTGGTAAAGTAATCCACTACGACGAGGAGGAACTTCTTTTGAGCCCTTCCGGGGGGAAATGGGCCAACGATGTCCATTCCCCACTAAGCGAATGTCCATGGTGATACGAGAGTGTGCAAGGAATGCGACAGTGCGTGAGTGTCGTTGGCGTGGGCCTGACAATTAATGCACTTCTGGATGAACAATTTGGTATCTTCTTCCATGGTCGACCAGAAGTACTCAGCCGAAGTGCTCAGGATTTCAATGTTCGGCATCCAGTGTGGAACCCGTAGATGCCATTGTGGAGCTCATCCATAACGTACTAGGCTTCGTCATTTGAGAGACATTTAAGGAGATAGGTGGAGAACCCTCTTCGATACAGATCGTTCCTGACCATGGAATAACGAGCGATCTTCTTGGTGTCGGCCGGGCGGAGACATTGGCCGTCGTCTTGTTGCTTCATCAATCTTCGAATCTTCAACCTCCAATCTTCCACCCCGTCTGTCGTGACAACGTAACATTCCATCGATGGTTGTAACAACACTTGGCGGATGATCATGGTTTACTGCCCATTTCCATTGCTGGAGTTGAGTTTCGATAACATATCCGCTCAAGAATTCTCCTCGTGGGGATATGTCGAATTTCGATTTTGTCGAACTCCTTGATTAGGGCTGAGGCTTTATTGAAGTACTGGAGGAGGTGCTCTTCCTTAACTTGGAATTCCACATTCATCTGGCCAACTACCAACTGAGAGTCCGTCCGACATAAGACCCTCTAGGCTCCCATATCTCTCGCTAACTCCAGGCCTGCTACCAAGGCCTCGTACTTCACTTGGTTATTAGAAGTTCTGAACTTGAATACTAAGGAATGCTCCAATAGGAAGCCATTTGGGCCTTACAACATTATCCCTGCGCCACTCACCGACCGCCCTGATGCTCCATCGACATACAAATTCCATTCATTACCTGCCACCATGGGTAATTCTGCTACGAAATCGGCTAAGTGATGGCCCTTCACCAATCCCCTAGGCTCGTACCTCAAACCGAACTCCGAGAATTCGACCACCCAGGCTACCATCCTTCCTGCCTTTGGGTTTCCTAAAGATCTTTGAGATGGGGTGGTCCGTTCGGACCACGACCTGGTGGCTTTGGAAATATGGCTGGAGTCTTTTGGATGCGTTAAGTAAGGAGAGGGCTACCTTCTCCACCTGCTGGTACCGAGTTTTAGTATCTTGAAGGGTTCGGGTCACAAAGTATACAAGTTTTGGGTTAGATTTTTCTTGTAATAGAACGATGTTAATGGTTGTCTCTGAAACCCCTAGATAAATTTGCAGCTCTTCACCCGGTGTCGGCCGGTTCATTATCGGGGGTTCATCAGGATTGTCTTGACGTCTTGGAATGCCTTTTTACAGTCGGTGTCCCATTTCTTTGTTGACCCTTTCTTCATATTTCTCATAACTGGACGGAAGCGCTCGACGAACTTTGCGATGAACCATGACAATGCGGTGCGACGTCCGACCAATCTTTGGACCTCCTTTAGAGTGCTCGGGCTTTGCATCTCCAAGACAGCTGCACACTGGTTTGGATTGGCCTCGATGCCCCGAGCGGTGAGCATGAATCCGAGAAACTTCCCCGCCACCACTTCGAAAGTGTACTTAGCAGGATTCAACCTCATCCCATACTACCTAACCTCTTTGAATACGTCCTCCAAGTCTTTCAAATGTTGTTGTCCGTCAACCGACTATACCACCATGTCATCTACATATACATTCATGTATCGGTCGATCAGCCCTGCGAAAATCTTGTCCATCAGGCATTGAATGCAGCCTATTCCCATTCGGGTGCATACATCCATGAACGCAACCTATTCCCAGTCGGGTGCATACATAGGGATCTGGTTGTACTCTGAGTACGTGTCTAAGAAGCTTATCATGTTGTGGCCAGATGCCCCGTCCACCAGGGCATATATGCTAGGCAAAGGGTGGGAGTCTTTGGCAGGCCTTGTTCAAATCCCTATAGTCAGTACACATACACCACTTGTCGTTGGCCTTCTTGACCATGACCATATTGGCAAGTCACGTGGTGTATGTCACCTCTCTAACAAACCCAGCTTCCTTTAGCTTGTTCACCTCTTCTTCCACTACTTTCCTCTCTTCTTCCATTACTTTCCTCTTCTCTTCCCCTATTCTCCTTTTCTTCTGTGCGACCGACTGAGCCTCCTTAAACAACGCCAGCTTGTGAGACATGACCGAGGGATGAATTCTCGGCATATCGACGACTGTCCAAGTAAATAGGTCCCTATTGCACCATATGACATACTTGATTTCTTTCTCCAACTCTAACTTCAGCCCCCTGGCCATGGTTGTGGTTTAGGAGTCGTATTTCCCCACTATGACCGACTGCGTTTTTCTCAACGGCTCTAGCTGATCATCAGTGTTTGTTCTTGGGTTGAGGTCCGCCATCGCCACCTTCGACCTGTTAGTTTTCCTTCTACTCGTCTGGGGATACATCTTCAACCCGGCAGGATAACATTCCCTCGCCGTCTTCTGGTCAGTCTACACTATGCAAATCATCCCTTTACTGGACGAGTATTTCAAGGTGAGATTTGGGGTTGACACTTTGGCCCCGAAAGCATTCAGGCACAAACGCCCTAGGAGGACATTATAAAAAGTGTTGGCTTCTACCACTAGGTAGCGCAACCTTTTCTCCTCGCTCTCCCTTCCGGTACCCAAGCGAGTGCACAAGTCAACATAGCCCCTAGTATCCACTCTCTCCCCCGCGAATCCCACTATATGCTCATTATATGGGACAATCAGATCCTCTGAGATGCCCATCTGCCGGAACATCTTCTAGTAGAGGATGTTTACTAAACTTCCTTGGTCGACAAGTACTTTGCTTATACTATAGCGAGCTATCTATGTAGTTATGACCATAGAGTTGTCCTGGTCTGGCTCGGGGTCGTGGAAGTCCTCGTCCGTAAAGGTGATGGGCGACATAGATCTTTTGGGTCTCTCCACCGTGTGAATGGAGTGCAACGCTCAGACGTGTTGCTTCCGGGCGGAGGACGATGAGCCTCCCCCCTCGATTCCCCCCGAGATGATATTGATGCATCCTCGCAACAGACGATCATTGCTTCTTTCGCGACTCTGACTTCTCCGTCGTTCGGATCGAGGATGATCATTCCGGCCATATCTTGGCCTTTCCTATTCACCCGTCCTTCACGAACTTCGCCTCCAGGGGCTCCGTGGCCCTCGTGCTGGCACCTCGGGACAGTCAACTTTCACATATTTTTTCAGTTTCCCCGCCCACATAAGTTCCTTGATCTTATCCTTTAACGACACACACTCTTTAGTGGTATGACCCATATTTTGGTGAGAGAGGCAATGCTTGATACCATATGCTCCTACTGGTGTAGGGCGTCACTTTGGCGTTTGAAGTAACTCAGCGCTTAACGCCTCCTATAGTATCCTAGCGTGAGGAGCATTCAATGGCGTATACTGCTGAAATATTGGCCCTCTGGTGCCTCTCTTTGCTTCACACCTCCCGTTCGCCCTGATTGGTTATCGAATTTCCTGTCGTCTGCCTTCTTATTACGTGCTTCTTGATTTTGCTTTTTATAGGAAAGTTTCATTTCTTCAACTCTGACTTCATCTGTCACCCTCTCTCGCAGCTCCTCCATGGTCTTTGGCTCCCGCCGACAAAAACTGTCCTTAAATGGTCTGGGCTTGAGGGCTGGCAAGATGTACTGGAGGGCGAGCTTAGTGGTAAGACCCTTCACCCGGTGGACAAGCTCTTGATACCGGTCCATGAATGCCTTCAACGTTTCCTCCCTTCCTTGCTTGAGGTTCACCAAATAAAAAATGGATGTGTCTTGGGTATTACTACTGGAAAACTGGCGGCCAAACATGCGTCGCAGTCCTTCAAAATTCTTGATAGAATTGGGAGGCAACGAGTTAAACCACTCTAACGCTTCCCCTTCTAATGACAGAGAAAATGCTCGACACCATATGGCATCGCTCCCAGTTTGGAATGCGATGGCGTTAGTGAAAGTTTTGACATGGGCCTCGGGGTCGGTCGTGTCGTCATACATCTTGAACTGAGGTGGGACGAACTACTCGAAAATGTGTACGTCGATGATGGCTTGGACGAATGGTAGGATAACAGTCGAACTCTCGGTCTTCACTACCAGCTGCTTACTCATCATAGCACTCTCATATTGATCTGCCTTGGCTTTACTCCCTTCAACCCCCAGCTCGGTTGGCTTCCAAGACGGGTCTGGCGCGCTGCTATGCTTGACATTGTCTTCTCCGGCCGCCTTGCCATCCGCTCCCTTGCCAGTTTCGAGTCCTTTACCCTTGGCTAACCGAGTGGAGCACTTTGCCCGAATGGTTGCCATTTCCTCCTAATGACGCTGTTGCATCTCCTCCAACTTTTGTTGCAGCATCTTGATCATCTTAATTGGGTCTTCTGCACTCATGTTTCTCGTGGTCACCATTGGGTGTCAAGTCACTCGGCCCCACGGTGGGCGCCAAAATGTTTCGGTTGCGAGGTCGAGTTAGCATTAACACTTTCACAATTTGTCTTCTAGATCGTCCTATTCCACCTCCTGATATCTTCTCCTCCAAGTACTGTCCGGTCGAGTACCTGCCAAAGGTTCTTGACGCTCAAGTCAGTGTACAATCCACATAGTAACTATGTGTAGTAAATGTGAATCATCTACTTCATACCTTTGACCTGTATTTATAGTTTTTTACCATGGGCTTCTGATTAGCGATATCTTAATCATGACTCAATCCCAACCTAATAGTTCTAATCACATCTTACCTTAATTTCATGCTAAACCGAAAATTACTTATAAGTCGTCCTTCGAAAACCGGTTGGTCATACCTTCTCCAAGCAATCCCTATACTGTCCGACCTATCCATAGAATTTCAAGATAACTGGTCGACCGTCTAATATATAGTACACATAAAATAAGATATTAAAAGAAATTATTGTATCAAGATATTTTATAGTTTAAATCACATAAATTAAAATATTAAAGGAGATTCTTACATCAAAATATTTTATAGTAGACACCCTAACATAAGAACATATGTTATTTTTGGGGTAAGAAATTTTTGGTTTTGAGATGTTACCAGTATAACATGCGGTGGAAAATTTTGCTTCTCTTTATTTTGATTTGCTAAGTTCAATCTATTTCAAGACTAGTATAATATGTTTTATATATTTAACATCTCTACTGTACATCTTAACAAAATTTTGAGACCCAAAATTATATTTTTTAAGATGCCTTATTATTCAATATCACACAATTATACTTTTATCAATTATATAATTTCATGTTTCCTAATCTTTTATTAATTTGAAGATGTATTTTTATTGTATTAGATGGGAAGAAAGATAAGTAAATTAATAAACTGCATAATTATTTTAAAACATTATTATAATTTTGGTTCCTTCAAAACACGTCTTAGAGATAGATAAAAAAGAAATAAGGAAGTAAATAATATCAGATTTTAGTAGTTAATAATAATTTATGATCAATTATGTTTATCTCAATAAAAAAATAATGTGAAAAAGTGTTGTAAATTGGTAGTTGATATTATGAAAAAGAGTACAGTGTCTAAAAAATTGGATGGGACAGTCACCAAACCTGATGGATTGAACAGTGAAGTGGACTTTTAGTTGGTTTAGTGAGACCACTAAAATTGTACCTTTTGAAAATTGACTTTCCATTATTTTTTCTTAGTCAATTTTTACGAAAATTAAATTCTATATTTTTGAAAAGTGTATTAACTCTGCAGCCACAAACTCCAAGTACATGTTAGCTTGTTAGATATAAAAACACAGTTTCTGTTTTACTGTTTACCACCAATGTTGTTTGTCTCTTTCGTTTATGGAGAATGATATTTTGACAACTCTTTTTTAACAACTATTTTACAACAGGACACGTGTTATTATTTTATTGGTTTGTTTAAATTTATGTTTAAAATTTTTTTAAAACAAACGAATCATAAACTCTCACGTATACGTTATCAAAATATTATAAAAAAAATTGTTAAAAGAGTTTTTCATTCATTTATTTATTTATTCGTTCATTCATAGGGAAATACATGATTCCTTTCAAAGATATTATATTTTATTTTGTTCACATAATTTCTTCAGTGAATTAAGTAAACAATCTTACATAATGAAAAATTATTTAATGTTTTCTGAATTAATTTTATTTCAATATATGCATATACTTGGTTGAAGTATTAAATAAAAGTAATTTTCTTTCCAAATAATATCAACAAAAAGAATTGAAGAATTAAACAGATTTATTTATTTATTGTTTTAAGTGACATAAGAAAAGAAATTACAAATCAAAATTTATTTATTGATGGAAATAATATTTATTTTTTTAATTTCATTTTAACAATATATAACCACAAAATACATAAATAATATATAATTTGTATTAATTGATTATTTCGTCATATGATATTTTCTTTATTTTTTATAATCTTAACTTAGAATTCGGTGTCTAAAAAATCGAATTCTGAGTTTTTTTAATATATTTTTTATAATCTTTAAGTTTATTTCTTATTTTAATATTTTTTAAAGTTTTTAATATTTTAAACATTTATATTTTAACTTTTTTTTATAATGTTAAGTAGAATTTTATATTTTAATATTATTCTTTATAAATATTTTTATATTTTAAGTATTTATAATTTAATTTTATAATCTTATGTTAGAATTATATATTTTAATATTTTTTTATAAAAAACTTTTACTCTTTAAGCATTTATAGGAAAAATATATTGGAATTGAGTTTTCAATAAACCAAATTTTGACTTATATTTTGAACTCTTTACTAGATCTTCAAAAAGGAAATAATGGCTATGCACATCACCTCAATTGAAGCAAACCACCTTGTAAATGGACATTTTTTTGAAGAAATCAATAACCTAACCTCATCATTGGTGCAAGGAACACATCCAAAAGCATTGAGCTGACTTACCCATATCAAAAAACGGAATTATTTTACAAAAATAAAGCAAAACAAACTTGGAGAGCGTTGTTCATCTAGGTGGGAAGTATAGTTCAAGTTTCTGTACAAATAACCAATTTTCCTTTGGTAATCGACATGAAGAGAAAACTTGATGAAAGTCTTATCGATTTTTTTATGACATAGCATGGAACGTGTTTATAAATAAAAGGATAACATACTATGTAATATATTTACCAAACTAGCACGGTTTTCGTTTAAAGTTAGAATTCGGTTTTCGAGTAACCGAATCCTAACCTATTTTCATTTTTTTTTATAATCTTAACTTAGAATTCAGTTTCTAAAAAATCGTTATTTTAATATTTTTTTTATAATTTTAAGTTTATTTTTTATGTTTTAATATTTTTTTTCTAAAGCCTTTTATATTTTAAATATTTATATTTTAATTTTTTTATAATGTTAGGTAGAATTTTATATTTTAATATTATTCTTTATAAAGATTTTTAGTTTTTAAGAATTTATAATTTTATTTTATTTTATAATCTAATGTTAGAATTATATATTTTAATATTATTTTTTATAAAAAGTTTTTACTCTTTAAACATTTATAAAAAAAGTAATTAAAGTTGAGTTTTCGAAGAAACTGAATTTTAATTTATATTTTGAACTCTTTATATTATATAGTGTGTTATCCTCGTATTTATAAATAGGTTTCATGTCAGAAAAAAAAATCAAGTCTTATCATTGGGAAGGTATTATTTAAATTTCTGAAAGTTAAAAAAAAATGTTTTTAATTATTAAAATTTAGAGGCCATTAATAAAAGTAGGTAGGGACACTGTTATTAACATACGTAGACTGTAGTAGTGAGACCAGTCAATCCTTAGGGACACGTGGGTCCTTAAAAGCCCTAAGAGTTGGGTCCATGAAACGTTAGATACTCCATGCCTCCCTCTTCATTGTCCTTCAATATTGGCCTACGGGTCTTTTTCGACCAAAAGTAAACCAACAACAATCCTTCACTTTTTAATACAGCATAATCATATTTTAAAATGAGGTCATATTATTTTTTTTCCTCAACTAAAAATATAACTAAGTCTTACAATTATTTGTAAAATAAAAAGTTTATTTATAATATATAAAAATTTTAAAAATTATATTATTCAAAAATATGTATTGCTATAAATGTATGGATTATCTATCTGAAAGAAGATTATTTTAACAACTTTTCGAACATTGTAAATTAAAATGTTATTACTAAACATATTAAAAAGGTTTTATATTAGTTCATTTAATATTTAAAAATATTTACGATAATAATTATAAATATAAGGTTTAAGCTAGAATTCTCAAAACGGATAACCTAGTCCAATCCACCACGGGTTAATCACTTAGTAGTCAACATAACCTAACTTATTTATCAGCAAGCCAGAAAAAATTGAACTCGATCCGACCCACCACGGGTTGGTAGGTAAACGGGTTGGTTCACTTGCTCACTTAATTACAATTATTTTAAAATAAAAAAATTACAAACTTTCTATAATTCAAATCTAAATAAACTTCACTCCCAAAATTCACTCTCAACATGGGTCTTTAATTAATTTTGAAAATAAGGAACTAAAATAATTTTTCAAGCAAAAAAAAAGTAATAAATATCTTTTATAAAATTAAAATTAAATTTTAATAAAATAAAATTAGGTAGGTCGGTTGTTGGGCCAACTCGACCCACCACAGGTTCAACCCGCATGAGCCGGGTTGAAATCTGACCCACATAAAAAAAAATACAATTTTTTCAAACCCAACCCGGTCTGAACCCGTGGTGGACCGGGTTGGCCCACGAGTTGTGACCCATTTCGAAAGCTTTAGCTTAAACCCTCTTTAGGTCCTCATATTTGTTGGTGAATCTGAAGTGGGTTCTCGTTTTTTAAACTGTCAAAATTGTGTCCATATACTTGTAAAATTGAGCCAATTTTGCCCCCCGTTAAGTTTTGATAAACGGCATTGGGAGATGTTGAGCTGTATTTTTTTTTTTAAAATGGCGTGACATTGTGTATTAAATATGTGTTCTAGAATCAACAATTCCACATGGAAAAGTAAATTCTTTATGATTTTGGGTCTCTAACTTCTTTTCTGTCTCTGGCATCAATTTCTTCACCGGCTTGCATTTGTCGACTGAGGTCGAACTTTGTTGCCTGATGAGACGAGCACTGGGCGCGTGTCTGGATCGGTGACTATGAAGTTCATGGATCGGACTCTAGGTGAGCCCGACAATGCAAACCCAACACTCAAAAACCCCTTTTCTCGAACTTGGCTCTCAAGTTAATGCCGAATTCGATATTCAAATTTTAAACCTTCTCAAAGAGAATAAAAAAAGCCATTTGTTTTTTTTATAAGTAAAGTCGTAGGATTTTGAAATTTTAGTAATGGGACTGCTTGGTAGGTTCGAAGATTAGTGATGATTTTTCATGGTGGCTCTTAAGACGCGAAGTGGTGGTGCTGATTTGAAGTTCGCGATTTTGGATTTTAGGGCTTATTTGTAGGTTCAATTTGCGGCTAAAGCTAACGGCTTCAACGGGAAAATCTTGCAGGCCAAAAAGGTTTCAATTAGGTGGTATAGTAATTCGAACTCATAGTCCTTGATAAAAGGCATCACAGAATACTTCAAAGGGCTTGCTAGTATCTAGAATAACTAATACTGGAGCACTAGTCAGCTTTTGCTTTAGCTCTTAAAATCTGGCTTCACACCGATTGGTCCAAGCAAAAGGTTGATCTTTTCTGGTCAACTGAAAATCCTTCAACAAACCGTCTATAGTAGCCTGCCAACCCAACAAAACTTCTGACCTCAGTGACTGAACGAGGTCTTTCCCATTGAAGCACAACTTGCACCTTTGCTGGATCCACCAAAATTCCACCAACCGAGATCACATGGCCCAAGAACTGTACTTCTTCCATCCAAAATTCACATTTGGATAGTTTTACATATAACTTCTTTTCTCTTAGTACACCGAGAACTATCCTTAAGTGTTCATCATGCTCTTCACGGGTTTTGGAATAAATGAGGATATCATCAATAAAAATGACCACAAACTTATCAAGGAAGGATCTAAAAATGCGATTCATGTAGTCCATGAATATGGCTGGAGCATTTGTAACACCGAATGACATTACTACATACTCGTAATGGTCATACCAAGACCTGAATGCAGACTTTTGAATATCTCCCTCCTTAACCAAAATTTGATGATATCCTGACCTCAAATCAATCTTGGAGAAAACCGTGGCACCATACAATTGATCTAACAAATCGTCAATTCTTTACAGAGGGTATTTGTTCTTGATTGTTAATTTATTCAATTGCCTGTAATCCATACAGAGTCGAGAACTCTCATCTTTATTCTTGACCAATAAAACAGGTGCACCCCAAGGCAAAACGCTCAGTCTGATAAATTGCTTATCCATTAATCCTCAATCTGCTTCTTTAATTCAGCTAATTCTACTAGAGCCATTATGTAAGCTGCTATTGAAATTGGCCCTACTCTTGAGACTAGATCAATGGAGAATTCCACTTCTCTGGGAGGAGGTAATCCAGGTACTTCTTCAGGAAATGCATCCATAAATTCGCTTACAACCGAACGGTTATCACTATGCTCATCTTGTGCCGAATGGTTTAAACGTTGTTCGCTTTCAACTACTTCCAAATGAGATAATTGTTTACACCCTGACAAGTGTACCAGATCGTATAGAGTAATAATAAATAAATGGTAAGACCAAGTATCGTTTTCCTAAGAGACTCAAGGCACTAAACTATTGTGCTTTTGCTTAACCGATCAAGAACAATATTTTGGGATTTCTGAATATAAAGTCCGGAAAAATAAACATGAATGCAATTTGATCAATTGAGGCTAAAGAAAAAAGTGGATGGATGATGTTGGTAATATGAGATGAATATGTTATTAGGGTTTAGATTTCACCTAATCACTCTCATGCATAAACGAATTAATCTTCTTCGTTAATGTTAATGCAACTTTCTAAATTATCCTAAACCCCGATTCCTCGACGAAGAGAGCTTATTACCAATTACTAGTTTATCATTTCTAGTCTCCCTAGTAATTACTAATGCATTAATTTGAGAAGCTTAAAGCAATTGACCGTCCTACTCCTATTCCTAGGTAGTATTTCATAATCAAGAGAGTTCCCCATATCGTGATTTGTAAATATCTTATGATACCAATCTTAGGGAGAGAAGAGGAGAGCTGTCACCACCTCCAAATCCACCTACCCTAAGAGTGCGATATCTCCTCATGATATTTACAAATCATAAGATTTATGCCAAGCATTTGAGTAAAGAAGAATATCTCTAACAATTAATGAAAGAAGCATATATATTTAAGAACAATTCAAATACAAGAGAGTTTAGAGGTTACATCATTCCCCAATAACATATGCTATTAGTTCTCCATCGTCATGAAGAAACTATGTATACAATGGAATGAAAGAGATAGAAACCCTAGAAAGAGAAGAGGAGAGTTGTTAATTCCCCAAATTTGCCCCCAAAGGGGTGAAAAGTGTGTTTCTGTTCCTAAGCCATCAAAAGATACATTCTCTAAAACGTTATGGCCTTTAAATAGGGCATAAAAATAACAGAAAACGGGTCCAGGCCCAAAACAGATCATAAAAATAACAGAAAAATTGGTCAAGCCCATGCAAGTGGCGCTCAGCGGTAGGTGCGATACCCAGAATCACCCCCTAGCGGTGCCCAAGCGTTAAAACAGTGAAAAACTAGTCTCGAAGCTGCGCCTAGTTCACCGCTCAGCGCTATCTTTTCTGCACTCTGGTAAACTTTTCAGCATTCTGGTTGACTGGTTGACTTTTCTGGTTGACTAGTTGACTTTTCTGGTTGTCTGGTTGACTTTTCTACATTCTGTTTGACTTTTCTGCATGGTAACTCCTTGATACTTCAACCTTTTTTCAAATCATTCCAATAACCTACAAAATCAAGGGAATTTATTGATAAAATCATAAAACATGTCCTTAACTCTCTTATTCACAAAACTAAAGAAAAATCATGAGTCAAAGCAAGTTTCTAAGTCAACAAGGGTTGAAAAACCGTTATTAATAACACCAGAAAACAACTGGCTCCTTCCAGTATATCTTCTCTCAACTGACCGATAGTCAGGGATATCTTCTCTTCTTCATTGGGAAAAATTAACCTCTTCTCACCACAATCTATAAGAATGTGATTGACGGCTAACCAATCCATTCCTAAAATTACCTCTAAATCTTGGAGAGGTAAGCATATAAGATTTAGTTTGAATTGACGCCCTTCAACCTCAATTGGACATCTAATACATGCAATAGACGTCTTAACTTCACTAGCTGCTTGGGTTGACACCACCAGATCAAACCGCAACTCACTCTCTGACAACCCCAGCTTCTTAACACATGCCTTTGAGATAAAGGAATGTGTTGCACCCGAATCAAAAAGCACACAATAAGGAAATCCATACAGCAAACAAGAGTTGGTGATAAGGTTACCTGAACTTGCTGCTTTAGCTCCTGTTATTGCATATACTCGTCCTGCAGCTTAGGCTCGGCCGCCACTCCTTTGCTGAAATCTCCCAACATTAGGAGGTCTGGAAACTACTTTTCTTCCCATCGGACAGTCATTCTCCCAATGTCCATCCATTCGGCAACGATTACAATGCTTATGCCCTGCCAGCTGAGGACACACCGCCTTATAGTGAAGGCCTTCACAATTAAAGCAAGCTACAGATCCTTGTTGCCGGTACTGACCCACTGATCCTGAGGATTGAGAAGAAGAACCACTAGAGCCCGAAGAAGGAAAAGGCCAAGAGTAGGGAGTCTTTCTAGAGCCGAGACTACCTCTTGATACATTTGGTCCTCTAGTTCTCGGTTATTGTTGTTGTTTCATCTGACCATCAAATTCCTTCTTGGTCTTTTCCAATATTCTTGCTTTCTCAACCAACAAAGGGAAATCCTTGATATCTAATCCTGTCACCAGTAGCTTCACATCCTCTCTCAAACCGTTTTCAAACTTCCTACATTGTCATTCCTCATCCATGCCCAATGTATTTAAACGAATCAAATGCTTAAACCTGTCGGCATATTCAGATACTGCCATTTACCCTTGCACCAGCTCCAAAATGTCCACTTCTTTATCAAACCGAACACAATTGGGAAAGTATTAGGCAAATAACTTCTTCTTAAAAATTTCCCAAGATACGGGAGTAGCACTACTTTCCAACAGCATCTTCATGCTGCTCCACCAGTGACTGACTTCTCCCGTCAACATGTACTCAGAATATGCCAATCTGTTGTCATCTGGACACCTTATAGCATTAAAAATTCGTTTCATATCACGGAACCACCTATCAGCCTCATTCGAACTGCACTTGCCATCAAATTTGGCCAGATGGTGTTGGAGAAAACTCTCGAGACTTCACTCTTGAGAATGAAGAGATGAAGAGGAACCTACAGTAGCTCTGACATTGCCGATCATCTTTAAGCATTGACGTTGAGATGCTTCTGTTGATAACCGAGTGGCTTCTAGATACTGTAAAGCCACTGTGTTTTGTTGCACTAAAGAGGCGTTTTGTTGTTGCATGCTTCAAGTACTGACGCCATCATCCTTAGCATTTCCAGAGCATCAGGATTGGAGGGTGGAGGAGGAGGAGGTCTGGATGCCATCTTCTTTTTTTCACAAAGAGAAAGAACCATCAGAGTAACTAAAGGAGACGAGAATACTATCTAAACCGAACAAAGAGTACCCAACACAAGCATAGTGTACTCATAACCTACAAGATTACTAAGGAAATAACTGCTCTAATACCATTAAATGTAACATCCCAAATTATAGCATAATAACATAATAGGAGTTAACATGTAATAATATTATAGGGCAGTCATTGGAATTAAACTAACATTATAGAAGTCCTAAAAATACTAAAAATTTAAAAACTTTACAAGAAGCATAAGTCTGTTACAAAACGTATGAACAAACTGAATGTTTCTACCACTAAGTTTAAACCGACCAGTAGTACAAAGATGAGATATAACGAACGATTATACTATTAACTTGAACAAACCAAACGGTTTACAAAAGATAGGCTTATAACTACTAACTGAATAGTCCTAAACTAAACTTTAGGGTTCTCGTCTTCCAAGGCTTGTTCTAGCGAACACTCTTCAACTTCTGCTCACATCCAAAGGATAATCATTGCAAGAGAAAGGATGACCGAACAGACAACAGAAGACAAGACAAAAAATGTAGGGTAAACTAGTGTAATTTAATTAATCATAAAACATAACCATTACATAATCATAAATTCAATCAAAACATTATAACATACAATCATCAAACATTCATTTCCAGCAAAGGCCGAACATAGCATACATACAATGACTGACTACTTGACTCCACCATCCGGATTGTGTGAATATGTAGCTTGTGGCTGTTCGTGCACCTGGATGGTGTAGTAACTGGAAACCCCTTAGTTGCCACCCGAGGTTAGTCCATCGTACCTCACCCAAATCCCCTTTAGACTAGGACCTCTTGTCATTCTCACATTATGAATTACCCATCTCTACTTGAGAATTTGTAATCATTAGAATCTCAGGATGAACGTCATGAATTTTCACTATCCATATTCACACTTTACCAAATCAATAACCATACACCGAGACATTCCTCCTTGGAATTCTCTTCCATACCAACTTGAAATATAATACCAACATACTTCCTCATCCATGATACATTTAAGTGAAATTAAACCCAAACCATAAAACAATAATCATAAAAAAACAATCGAAAGGAAGGGCTTAACATTTCCTAAGAACAAGGCTGAACAAAATACTATTCCCAATAGGTGTACATGACCAAACGATCATGTGAAGAACAACAACTCAAGTATGAGTCGAACGCCACTGAAACCAAACATCTGAATAATCGAATTCTAAAGCTAATAGATCACTTGAATATTAGACCGAACACTATTGGTTTGGACCTTAAACCGCACACTAATGAGTTGAACGAAACACTATGAGTCTAGGTCGACCACTATTGGCTGAGACCGAATACTGATAATATAACCGAACGTTTTATAATTAAATACTTACTCATATTAGCCAAACATACTAAGAAACCGAATTTCAGTACAAGACCGAGTACTCTAAGGAACCGAATGCTAGTAAAAGATCGAGCACTACTGAGACTGAGTGTTAGTACAAGACCGAACGCTACCAATATTGAGTGTCAATACAAGACCGACACCACCAAGACCGAGTGTCACTACAAGACCGAACACCACCAAGACTGAGTGTTAGTACAAGACCGAATACCACCACGACCGAATGTCAATACAAGACCGAACACCACCAAGCTTATACAAGAATGGATAAATAGTTTCGACCACACAACTACAAAACACTTAGTCATAACTGAGAATAAATATAGTATTTAAAACTTAAGTTATATTGAGTACCTTAACTAGGCTGACTACTAAGTAGAAATAGAACACCATTTTAAGACCGAACGCTATACTCTATTATACATAATACAAGATCGATCGGTCATTAACTGAATTTTTACCAAAGAAGAATTCAGTTAAGACTAAACACACACAACAGACCGAACGGTCATGGATTACCTCTCGGTGACAAGTAATAATTCTGCAGAATACTGCAGAATTATGATCAAGTCCTATTCCTTCCCACTTCATGTCATTTATCAGTTCTCAACACATACATTCAAACATGCAGTAACATCAATATCCCATACTCATAAAAAATCAAGCAAAACATCATTTAAACATACAACCATTCAAAACAGAGAATCATAATTAAATTATACAAGCTTCCCTTACCTTTTTAACAGAACCGCTACCAAATCAACAACAGAATGCGCTCCCTCAAATACCAACCTTTTCTAGCACACCTATAACCTATCTAACAAGAAGGAAAGACCAAAACATGATCAAGATTTTGTGAAGATGAAGCTGATGAACGCATGCAACCAGAAATTTGGTTTGCATGTGCCCGAAAACCGATTTCTTAGGAAGGGGATGAACTTACCAACTCAGAAGAACAATTTGGTCGGTGCAAACGAAAACCCTTGGCATCAGGAGAGCTCAGGCGTGACCTGATTGTTAATTAAAAGTAGAAAGAGATGAGAATTTGTAGAGAGAAGGAGGATAATTTTAGAGAGAAGGAGGAGAAAATGGAAAACTACAGAAGCTTAAGGAAGAAGGTGCATGAAAGAATTTAATGAATTTTAAAATCCTAATATATGTACTACCGTTAAAAGCCACTCAGTCCACTCCTTTGCAGCCACCTGGATCCCACTAAGCTGCTGAATTTTGATGATCCTGACAATTACCTATAAGATATATGTTTAAAAAATATATGCAACTATACGTGGGTATTCATGAATATTTAAAAGAAAATATTTTATAGATTTTTAAAATAAAATTTAAATAAAATTACAAAAAGATATAAAATATAACTGAAATTAAATGTTAAATCTAATTAAAATTAATCTAATAAAATATAAATTAAAATTTAATTTTAATTTTTTTAATAAGTGTACTCATGAGTATGAGTAATATAATACTCACACCTGATTTATTTATAAAAAAAATTAAAATATCCACTATTCATAAATAACATATATTTATTGGTACTAACGATTCACCATACTCATAAGAACATATTTATTTTGCCATTCCTAGTCCAATCAAACAAGTTGTGTTAGATCTTAATTTTTTTTAAGCTGCAAATAGTAAAAATTAAATAAAAACCAATTTATAATCGATATAAAATATTTGAGAATAATTTGTATTTAAAATATTTAAAGGTTTGTGTTATTATAAAAAATATTTAAGATTTAACTAAAATTTTTAAGTAGACTAATATTTACTTTGACCTTGATTCAAACCTAATTTAGAAAGGATTTTGATTACTAGAGTTTGTTTAGCCCACTTATTTTTTGCATTCCTTCTATATAAACTAGAAAACGTTTGTTTAACAACGTTTTTTGCCAACTATTTGACAATGCCACGTGGCGGTTGTCTGTTGGCTGTCTTTTAAGAAGTAAAAACAATAGAAGCGAGGGTATATTTGGAATTTGAGAAGATATGAAAATTGATTTCGGGCTTTCACTATTCATTTTCAGTTTTGCGGTTCTCGCTTGCTCTCGTCTCTCTCGCTGGCTCTCTTCTCTCTCGCTTGCTCTCATATCTTCTCTCTTGCTCTCATCTTTCAGTTGGTCTCATCACACACCAACTCTCTTCTCTTCTCTCTTCTCTCTCGGTTGCTCACCTCTCTCTCGCTTGCTCTCGTCTTTGTCCCTTTCTTACCTCTCTCTCGCTTGCTGGCATCTCACTCTCTTGCTCTCATCTTTCAGTTGGTCTCATCACACACCAACTCTCTTCTCTTCTCTCTTCTCTCTCGGTTGCTCACCTCTCTCTCGCTTGCTCTCGTCTTTGTCCCTTTCTTACCTCTCTCTCGCTTGCTGGCATCTCACTCTCTTGCTCTCATCTTTCGGTTACATTTAGATATTGCTTGCTCTCTCATCTTAGAAACCGTAGTCGTTGTGCCCTGTCCCTTCATTGACATCCTTGTCGCTTGTTTTGGTAAGTAGAAGTTGACAAACCCTACCCTTGTTTTGGAGCATTTTTTTTTCGTGTTTCGCAAACCCTAATAGTCCTCTCCACCATTGTTTTTGGTTTATCATATAAGTGCAGGTTCAATGGTAGCCCAAAACCCAAAAGTAATATGAAGTTTTGATTTTTTTGTTAGTGTCCTCCAAACATGACCTCCAACCCCTACACCATGATGGGATCCCCCAAACGTGACCTCCAAGCATAAAAGCACACTTAAACAACAAATTCAACTTAAAATCACTGGACTTGTGTAAAAAAAACTGGAATTGAACTGTGGTCACCCAGGTTATCACAGGTGGCTCCTGCTGAACAATTACTTGTCCAAAACTCAAAATACACTCGTGTAATCGTTTACCAGGCTCTGGTAAATGATTACAAGGTTGTTTTTGGGTGCACTAGTATAAGAATTTCACCTAAGTGACTGATCTCATCAAAAGTGGTCCCCTACACCATGATGGGCTTCACCAAACATGACCTCCAACCATATACGCATACCTAAACAACAAATTGAACTTAAAAGCAATAAACTTATGTCAAAAAACACTACAATTGAACTGTGGTCACCCAGGTTATCACAGGTGGCTCCTTCTGACCAATTACTTGTCCAAAACTCAAAATACACTCGCGTAATCGTTTACCAGGCTGTGGTAAACGATTACAAGGTTGTTTTTGGGTGCACTAGTCTAAGAACTTTACCTAAGTGCCTCATATCATCAAAAGTGGTCCCCTACAACGTGATGGGCTTCACCAAACATGACCTTCAACCATATACACACACCTAAACAATAAATTGAACTTAAAAGCAATAAACTTGTGTCAAAAAACACTACAATTGAATTGTGGTCACCTAGGTTATCACTGGTGGCTCCTGTTGATCAATTACTTGTCCAAATCTTAAAATACACTCGCGTAATCGTTTACCAGGCTCTGGTAAACGATTACAAGGTTATTTTTTGGGTGCACTGGTCTAAGAACTTCACCTAAATGCCTCATATCATCAAAAGTGGTCCCCTACACCATGATGGGCTTCACCAGACATGATGTCCAACTATATCTGCATTCCTAAACAACAAATTCAACTTAAAGGCAATAAAATTGTGTAAATTCAACAAATTCCACTGATTTTTCATTCTCGTGCAGTTTTTACTACATTTTTTTTTTGCATAATTAGCAACTGCAACTGTCATTTGCTACATCCAACTGTTTCTGTGTATTGCGAACGTTTGAACAAGTTTATTTTACCATTTTAAGCTTGTGTGCACTGTTCAAATGGTCATTTGCAAGCTTATATGCAGAATCACCCTTTAAACCACCAAATTACGCACAACTAAACCACATGATTACCAAGACATAATTTGAAAGGTATTTGAGTCTAGATTCAAACAAAACAAGAATCAACTCATTTGGAGTTTGGTGGAGGAAGTTAAGAGCAAAACAACCAGCAAAGGTAAGAGTTGGCAGGAAAATATAAAGCATTAAATTTAAGGAATTAACTTCACCAACTCAGATGTCCAAAAATTACAAATTAATAGTCATTCTTTTTGAAAGAATCACATCATTTGGAGGTCGGTGGGAAAAGTTATCATTAAAATAGCCAGCAAAGGTCAAAGTTAAAGGCATGTTAACTTGGTCATGACACCAACATTGGGTCTTTCCACCAAGGACTATCCAAAACCCAGTTTTCAGACTCTACTCACACTTAAACATTAAAAAGAACTCTTGTCCATTCAAAAAGCATGAAAAAATTACATAAAATATCTTTGGCTACTTATGTGCCCACAGTTGGCTCCTACAACACAAGTATCTGTCTAAAACTAGATTTTTGTTTGTGTAATCGTTTACAGGATCCTTGTAATCGATTACAATGGCCACAAATGCCTAAACTTGATTAAAAAGCCATAATTCGAGAGGTCTTTGAGACTAGATTCCAACAAAACAAGAATCAACTCATTTTGAGTTTTGTGAAGAAAGTTATGAGCAAAACAACCAGCAAAGGTCAGAGGTGTCAGAAATGTATAAAGCGTTAACTTTTGAGACTACTTTCTAATGGAAAAAGAATCACATCATTCGAAGTTTGGTGGGAAAATTTATCATTAAAATAGCCAGCAAAGGTCAAAGTTGAAGGCATGTTAACTTGGTCATGACACCAACATTGGGTCTTTCCACCAAGGACGGTCCAAAACCCAATTTTCAAACTCTACTCACACTTAAACATTAAAAAAGACTCTTATCCATTCAAAAAATATGAAAAAATTACGTAAAATATCTTTGGCTACTTATGTGTCCACAGTTGGCTCTAGCAGTACAAGTATTTGTCCAAAACCAAATTTTTGTTCATGTAATCGTTTACAGGATCCTTGTAATCGATTACAATGGCTAAAAATTCCTAAAATTGATTACCAAACCATAATTTGAGAGTTCTTTGAGTCTAAATTCCAAGAAAACAAGAATCAACTCATTTGGAGTTCGTCAAAAAAGTAATGAGCAAAACAACCAGCAAAGGTCAGAGGTGGCAGGAATGTATAAAACGTTAACTTTAAGCAATTAATTGTACCAACTCAGATGTCCAAAAATTACAAATTATTAGTCATTTGAAAGCTTTTTGAGTCTAGTTTCTAATGAAAAAAGAATCACATCATTTGGAGGCATATGGAAAGAGTTATGATTAAAATAGTCATCAAAGGTCAAAGTTGAAACCATGTTAACTTGGTCATGACACCAACATTGGGTCCTTCCACCAAGGACTGTCCAAAACCCAGTTTTCAGACTCTACTCACACTTAAATATTAAAAAGAACTCTTATCCATTCAAAAAATATGAAAAAAATTACGTAAAATGTCTTTGGCACTTATGTGCCCATAGTTGGCTCCTGCAACATAAGTATTTGTCCAAAACTAGATTTTTTTTTCGTATAATTGTTTTCAAGGTCCTTGTAATCGATTACAAGTGACAGAATACCCTGCAAATGCTTGAAATCCAATAAAATTTTGTCAATTCCTCATTATTAATGGATGATACTGAGTCATATTGGACACTTTGATTTTAAAGTTCCAAACCACAACTCACTTGACAATGCCAATAAGGAAAGGAATAACACTTCAAATAACATTCACAATAATGATGCAAATTAAGATCCATCTTCATTAACGTTAAAAGAAATGTTACAATACATTATTTTGTTCATATATGTACGATGATCTCTTACTTCCTATAATAACTAAATACACAAATAACTCATGTTTCGTCCTATTTCCTGTGCATAGAGTCCTAAGGGCTCTACCCTTGTATCGCTTTCTTGATCCGACCCTTACAAACCTCTCTGTAGTGGGTTGGTTGGTGTAAATGCCTCCCGGGCTTACAAAGGGAGTGTTCTGTGGGATTCTTGAAGAGTCGTACTGTGTTCACCATCATTTTACAAAGGGAGTGTTTATTCTTTAGCCAACTCTGCCTCCAAAACAATAAAAGCACAATCAAACAAAACCCCCAAGAAATAAAACCCCAATTAAACAAAACACAAAACCAAAACCCAAAACCCAAAACCAAAACCTAAAGTCAAACCCATAACACATTTAAGAAAATGAAAAAACTCATTTACCTTGCTCGAACCACCAGCCTCACCGTAGGATGTCATTGCGCACAATGTCGTCAACGAGAGCTTTTGATCCGTCACGCAAAATTGAGGAGGATGAACAAAGCTTGGAGAGAGGACGAAAATAGAGGGAGAATGAAAGCGAAAAGGGTGAACGAAAAATTAAGGGAGAGAACGAGAGGAATGTGAGAGAACATTCATTTGATATGAAATAGAGCAAGGAGTGTATTTGAAATCCAAATTTTCTGAAACACAGGTCCTTCTCAACGTCACATTTTAACATTAAAATTAAATTAAAAATGGACCAATCCCCTAATTACACCTGACGTTGTCAAAATGTTGTTAAAAACTTATTGTCAAAATAACGAGATCCATATAAATTGCCTGTGTAACAATTACGAACTAGTTTTATAGGTTTATCTTACATAATGTTTGGTTTACAGCCAGCCTTATAGGCCAACCAACATAGAAAAAAAAAAATTTCATTTAACAGTAATGTTGATTTAATGTTTATATTTTTGTTGCACTTCATGAGTCTACCATTAAATAATATTAAAATAAACTAAGTAAATATATGATTCAAATCACATCAAATAAATAAATATATCAAAGTTAAGCTTTGTCATGAATAAGAAAACATAAATAATTGTCTAAACTACTTAAAAAACTATAGTTGATCAATGTAAAATGTAGGTAAGAGAGTAAAAAATATAAATAAAAGAATTATGTTTGATTTAAAGATTAAATTATGGTTACAAATTTTTTTTACGGGTTATTTTGCATTATGTTACAAGTAGGATGATCTTAAACTAATAACAAACTAAAATAGTCAATTTATTTGTAGTTCTGAACCCATATAACCTGCATAACTCATCCCATATTGTCATCTTAATACAAAGAAAATTTATTTAAAAGTGTATAAGGACTAATTTTTCAACTATTAATCAAATTAACACCACTAGGAAAGTAACTTATACTTCATCAATTACGTTTACCTTAAAGTGATCAATGAATCTTGAGACTAGAGGAGAACATACTTTTATTTTAGGTTTAAATCTCTTTTTGGTCCTTAAGTTATAAGCGGATATTCAATTTAGTTCCCGTTTTTAAAAATGTAAGTCTTTGGTCCCTAAGTTATAAAAAAATGTATCAAATGAGTCCTTTTTTGACTTGAAATACTGTTTTTGGTTGTTTCTTAACAACTGTTATATCTTTAGATTGCTCTAATTTGTTTCTTAATAATAATAGCACTTTAGATTGCTCTTTATACTTTGACCATGAACATAAAAAAAGGACTCATTTGATATATTTTTTATAACTTAGGAATCAAAGGTTTACATTTTTAAAAACAAGAACTAAACTGAAAATCCGCTGATAACTTAGGGACCAAAAAGAGGTTTAAACCTTTATTTTATTACAACATTACATGCATAATGTTACTTATCAACAAACCATCTTTAGATGTCTAAGTACGATGATTACTTTCCTTGGGAGTAAAAATCCAATATATGAATCTAATCAATAGTTTATCTTCAACCATGTGATCAATCCTTCATATAGGAGTCCAGATTCTTCAACATTCCTCTGTATACTTCCATCTTCTTGGAGTCATCTCAAATTGGGAGCAAGACACAACCCATACTTATTGGTTATCACTTTTGTTCTTCGAAATTATTTCTTCAACAAAAAACATAGAATGTAATAAAAAGAATAACAAAATATACTCTATCGGATCAAATCAAAAGTTGTTTTATTAAGGTAGTTTTTTACAAGCTCTATATAATTTTTTTTTTAAATGTTAAATTAATCATTTTCTATTTTAAATTCCCAGCTTCAAAAGTTTGGGTTCTAACTAAAGAAAATTAATAATAGTTAAGTATATCTTGATTGCGTAATTTTATATCCCTAAGCATATATATAGTTTTTTTTTTTTAATTTGAGTATCTCCATAAGAAAAAAAAACTAATCTCTCTATGTACCCATATAATTGGATTCAAATCCTGTATTAGTACGAGGAACTTGTTGATGAAATTATGTGCAAAATATTTTTAAAAAATACTTTCATGCCTCGGATCATATTTAATCCTAATGAGTTTAGGATTCGATTCACCCAAACCTTTCATAGAAAAAAAAAATTCAGAATTATGTCTACAAAAAATATTATTGAAAGACTTAAGTTACTTAGTGAGAAATCGTACATTTTTTTTATTAATTAAGAATATATTATAAGAAAATAGATGAAAAAATATATATTTTTTACCTATTAAAATATATACTTTTGATTAATGATATGTAAGTTAAGAAATACGAGATTTTCCAACTTAACTTTACATAATAATCATATTCAACTTGAACTGACTTCAATAGGAATATATATGTGATCTATAGAAGAATAATAATTTGATTATTTATCTGTATATATGAGTAATAAACAATACTCTAACTTCAATAAGTTGATGTAAACAAATGAATCATTGTTAAATATAGGCAGCAAGTTGTAAGGCTTAGGTTTAGTAGTAGTTGCTGTGTGGCTAGTTTCCATCGTAACATAGAATCTTTGAAAGTCAGACACTGTTTCCTTCTCTAGCTGTTCAGCCGACCTATGTTAATAATTCTTAAAAAAGAAATATGTAGCGTCACACGACAAACCCTAACCATTTGATGGGGCAAGTTCCCATGTTTATCTGAGGAAAAACAATTATTATTGATGAACAACAACACCTATTATTCCAATATTTGATATCATACCATGAGGCATAGGCAAGTATATAACTTTAAGGAAGTCTTCAAATATTTGTCTTTATATGTTATGAAATAAAATGATTTCATGAGTTATTGAATGATTCAATTATGAATATAATTAATATTTGTTATTTACTTTTCCCAATTAATTACAGAGAAAACAATTGGATTTCAACTAGGAGGGAAAACAAAATTAGTCATTAACACGTGTGTTGCTGTTTATAAGGAAGAATGCTTAATTCAAAATAAATTCTGTTCTTTTTCTGAATTTTTTTTGGTTTTAATTTGGCCTAAAAATTGAAAAAGTTTCAACCTGTTCTCTTACTATTAGCCTAATGTCCTTCTAGCAATGATGAACATTACTTTGGTTAATTTAATGTCTCTTAAAAAATTGTGAAAAATGTTTACCACCTAATCCAAAGTTAACAATAATAGTATAATGTGAAGTCTTTTCCATACTAACTAATTATGCAGACAACATATGAAGTGCGCTTAAAGAAAACTCCATGTCACTGACATAAGATTATTTTGAAATTTGAAATTTGAAATTTGGCTTGAGAAGATTATTGAAAATCACGTAATAAAAAAATGCTTCTTTTAAGTAAAAAATATCTATAAATAAAAATATAAAAATTACATAAAAATATATAACAAATTCAACGTGAAATAATATAAGCATGAAAGAAACAAGACACAACATTCATTGTGAGAACATGAACTTTCATTAAATAAATAAAATTTGTTAGAACACCTCGCTCAGTAGTTCAAACTTTAGTCTCTCTCCAGAAATTCCATTCTCCAGTTTTCTCTTCCATCTCTCTAAATTCCTTCATTGTTAAACCGTTTGTTCATCAATCAGGAGGCACTTAAGTATTCTTGACATTGTTAGTTTCAATTCGACCGGTCAATTTCTCATTCTTCCACCGGTAAGTTGTTCTTCTTTTCTTCGTGCAATTTAGGATTGTAAACCGGTATCAAATACTGGTTGCATGTGCGTTCTTCTTTTTCTCTTCAAATTCTAGCACCATTTAGGTTCTAAAATATGTCTTGTACTTCCAATCAGTGAATTGTAGCTGACTTTAGAGTTTTCCTTGCACAGCAAGGTGCAGTTTGATGTTCCTTCGAGTAGGGCAATTTAATTTGGAGGTAAGGGAAGCTAGGATTTTGTTTTGTTATGTGAAATTCTTGAATGCATGTGTAAATTCTATATCAGACTTTAATGATAGTTAAACTGAAGTAAATTCTATATCAGACTTTAATGATAGTTTCCATACTGGTTTTAAGGAGTAACTAAGAGGAAGTGAAGTAGTCAATTTGGGCAAACTGGGTTGTAAGCTGTTCTGGACAGTTGAAATAGGATAGACAGGTCAATTAGAACGTATTTGAGTCATTGTAAGAGTCTAAAAACTGAGAAAAATAGTATAATTGAATTTAGGTTCTTTGGAGAAGGAATTTGAGTTTATAGATTAGGAATCAATGTCTAAACACTAGAGAATGATGCTAGGAAGGGTTATAATCATCTAGATAAGTTTAATTCAACATATATTTAGAATTAGGAGTGTTAGAAGCTCACTAAATTAGTTAAAATAGGTATTGAATGTTAGAGTCACTAGATGATATAAATTTGGGGTTATGCAGATTCTACAGACTCGCTATGCGAGAATTCGCATAGCGAGTTACAGGGAACTCGCATAGCGACTTTGGTGCGCTATGCGAATTGTTCTAGAGGGTTTCCCTCTGTTTGGTGAGTGGCCTTGCGAATTCTTTCACTTTGCCACTGGTGTTGGGTCATGAAATTAACTAAATAATTAGAATAGCAAAAGAGGTGCGCTTTGCGAGAGTGTGAGGCCTGGAGCCTCTGTGGTTTAATTCGCAATGCGATATAATTCGCTATGCGAATTTTAGCTGAAAGGCTCCCCTGTCAGGAAAATCCGCTCAGTGCACCAAAGGGGTGCGCTGTGCGAATTTTTGTTGTCATGCCTTACCTTCCCATCAGGAAAATTTGCTCAGCGCATCAAGGGTGGTGCATTGTGTGAATTTTTGTTGTCTTGCCTTGCGACCCTGTGCACTATGCGACTCAGCTCACTCTGATTTTATTCTTTCCTTCTTCTGTTTTACATGATTGATGATGTATGATACATTTATGGTTTGGTATGATATTGTATATGATTATATAATTAGAGAATGTTGTGTTGTGAATTCAAAGAGGAATATAACTTGATCAAAATGGTAAAATTAAGAATCAAAGTAAGATCTCTAGGTGAGGTCATTATAGTGTTTAGAATGAATATATGAGGCTTCTTCATGGGGGGTTATCCTAACACTCTAATGGTCTTTCATTCTCACTTAGATAGGATTGACACATGTGGTGAGAGTAGTAGGAGGTCCTGGTGTAAGCACTTCTTGGAGGCCTATTGCGCGGTAACGGACTAACACTTGTGTGTGGTAGGATGAAACCCATTGGCAATGGCTTTGCAAAGCAGTAGAGGCCACCACAAGTGCACAATTCGCCCCAGATCGATATTCATTCTAAGTCCGGACGAGTCTAGTTGCATTATAACATGATAAGATGTTGTGTTTGCTTGCTTATGTGATGTTGCTTTTACTTTCAAAATGTCCTTAGATGACTTGTATGCTTTTCAACCTAGCTTACCCTTGCTTGTTTGTCTATGTCTTGTATGTTTGTATTCTTCCTTTTGCAATGATCATCCAATTGGATGTGAGCAGAGGTAGATGAGGTACCTCTGGAGCAAGCTTTGGAGGGAGATGATGCAGTCCCTAGTTCTTAGGCTTCTCTTTAGTTGTCATCTTTATTTTGAAATACTCTAAAATTTGTAAAGTTTTAAATTTATAATCTATTTTGAGATGACTCTAAAGCTTATAATTCTACTTACATTCGTAAACTGTTCTATCATATTATGATGTTAATCATTCTAAATTATATTGTCATATTGAAATGTTACATTCATGACATCCTCTTTTATGTTTGTGGGAATTTGTTGACAATTGGAGAGTGAAGAATCTGTAACAACATATGATCATTCATGATCAAGTGAAAAATGACATGCTAAAATTTTGTATCTAACTCTCTAGGTTGAAGCGTATACGTAGCTCAAGGCCTAAAACCAAGGGAAACAAATTAACACATAATTTCATAATCAAGAATTGCAATATGTGCATTCTATTGAGGAAGCATAGAATCAAAAGACACATTGTAATATGATTCTTTAAAGTGAGACAAAATTGGATACTCTGAAACTACTATGAATCACATGCATGTCTTCAAGTGCACCTCTTCATCATTCTATTTCAAGGTCTCTAGACAATCTATTAAACTTGTAAACTAAAAATATTTACGATGAAATTAAAAATTTATTTTTTACAATAGGTAAATAAGTATACAAAAAAGAAGTATATATTAAAATAAATTATAAGAAAAAAAAATAATATCACTTTCTATTTAAAAATTTTATTTATGGTTATATTTTTAATACATTACTTATGATTTGAAGAAAGAGACTTATCAATTAAGGAAAACTATTTACTTTTATTAGAAAAAAAAATTTACTTTTACTCAAATTTTCTGAGAAAAAAAAAGTTTCCTAATGATTTCACCAAAATATTTTCCACGGGGAGTTGATACTTTACTTTCTTACCATTAACTTATTGAAGATTTTCAGTTTTAAATATTTTTATCAATTTTTTCTTAATTCTTACACATATGATTATTTTGGAAAAACAATATTTTTTATTTAATAAAATATTTTGAAAATTTTGATTTTACTATTTTTACCATAAATCATAATAAGATGTCACATTTAAAAAGGAAAAATTATTTATGAATAGAATAATTGTGATGCAGGGTTTCAACAGGTGGTGTCGTGGTGTAGTTGGTTATCACGTCAGTCTAACACACTGAAGGTCTCCGGTTCAAGTCCGGGCGACGCCAAATACTTAAATTTTTTGAGATTTTTCAAACAATGTTATGTCCAATTTTTTAACTAATAGTTTATTTTAATACTGTGTTTTTATAAAAAAAAACTTTTTAATGTATCATTAACAGAGACTTTATGTCTACTTCAAAAAAAAGATTTCCACTTCTTGATGTAATGACTTCATGAACACTTTCTAATCATGAACCAGAATCAAGTTGGATACTTCCAACAATTTTAGAAACTCTCTTTTTAAGAAAGCAATGGTAGGTTTCAAACACTTATCTTCCCAAAGAAATCTTGTTCAGTTTTTTAATCATATAATTATTCTAAAATGTCATGTACACACATGTTATAGTTTAGTATGAATAGTCTTACTTCCATGTCATTCTAATTTTTAACTTCGACTTAAACTTTTATCTTCATAGAAGATTTTTCATCTTTTTTTCCACTCATCTAAGCGTATTTTCAAATAAAATAATATTATTAAAGTTTTATATATGTATTTACTCTTTAAATTTTAAAAGAAAATTGAAATTTTTCTACATTTTCAAGTTTTCTGTAATTTGATTTTTAAATTTTAAAAACAAATAAATATAATATTTTTAATCAAAATATCTTAAATAAAAAGTATTGCTTAACACATGTGTCAACTTAGTTGATGTTTGAATTATTTACGTTACTTAACATGTTTTAACTTAAATATCAATCTAAAATATCATATAAAAAAAAGTAACGTTAATGAATTAATAAGACTATACCTATTTGTTTTATAACTTGAAAACAAATTTGAAACAAAAACAAATTATAATTTTATTTTAAGAATTACAAAGATATTAAATAAATGGAAGTCCATATCAACAAAAAAGAAACTCAGAGTTGAGCAAAAATTTATTGAGTCAAAGACTTCTAGTTTCATATTGAATTTTATTGTAGATATAAACTAAAGCTCAATAATACTTCAAGTGAAATATATTATATTTATGTGTAATTTGTTTGTGTTTTTTCTTCACTTTCTACTAGTCTTATTTGGTGTTTCTCTTTATGTCGTTTGTCTTTTGGGTGATAAACATTTCTTCGATAATTTGTTTAGAACTATTCCACAATAAACACTTTTCAAAAGCATGGCAAAAATATTAAACCAAAAAACAGACACACAGATATGATAATTAATAATAACTATGTTATTTTAGTGAACTTGATGTCAAAACCTTATGGGAAACAAAAAAGAGAATTTCAAGCCAGAAAATTAACACCCTTAATGGAAAAAAAAAATTCCTCTTTATGAGTCAAACAAAAAGTGAGATGGAGATTGATAGATATTAAATTCTCACATATCGTGATCTATGACTTTGACATGATAAATAAATCACATGCTTGAATTTTTTTTTTCATGAAGATCATTGGTCATTTCACACATAATTGATCTCAAATGTTATATGTTACTTGTTCATGAAACAGGATTGTCAATACTTAAACTTGTTTGAGTGAATAGAAATCATTTTCAAGAAAATAACAATAAGAGGTTTTAATAAAAAGAATAAAACAAAAGTTTCTTTGAAAATTTTCATTTTCTTTTAAAAATAAAAATTTTCATTTTCTTTTAAAAAGAATAAAATTTTCATTTTCATTTTATTATTTGTTTTTATTAGGCTCAGCTCAATCTATTTTTGACATTTTCAATCTCCCTTTTATACCTTGTTTTTATCTTTCTATCCCAATATATGTTATTTATCCACACCATTCCATTTCATTTTTACACCATCCTTCCTTGCACTCCTAAGAGCCCAGTGCTTTTATATTCTCATCCCCCATCTTTGCTTTTCTACCACCTCTTTTTCTCATCTTTTAATTCTTTTAGATAGAAAAAATATTGATTTAATTTTAATAATTAAAACCAATAATTATAACAATAATTAGAATATATGTAATATGTTTCATTTCATTTTCATAATGCTATTATGATTAATTTTTTCCTTATTTTATTCATTGTAATTAAGGATAATATTATATTCAGATTGCAATATGTATATAAATACATAATCTATATCATAAGAAAAAAGAATACACAGACATAAAGTAAAAAAAATTTACATTTTTTTTTAGTTTTCATAATAAACTATAATAATGATTTCAAAAACATTGTTTTCATACTCTTTATTTTTTTTATTCAGTGTCCCAACAATTTCAATTGTTACAAGGATTAAGGAAGAAAAAAGTGCCTCTTTAAAAAAATATAATACTTTTTGTACACTCTTGAAAAGTGTCACTGATGGTGGTATTAATTAGTGTCATTGTTACTGGAGTCTTTCCATTGCATTATATGAAATGAACACTTGTTGGAATTGACACAAAAATATTTGTACTTGGAATTGCATAATGCTCTTTCTACATGTTGGTTGTGGCAGGAGAGTTAGGCAACCGGCAATGATAATGGTACATTCGCTTTCTCTTCATTTTATCCCGAGAGTTGTAAGAGTATCATTCTTATCTTCAAATATAGTACATAGTCCTTTATTAAAATTGAGTTACCTTTATTCAACAATTGACTTATACTCAAAATGTTGCTCTTCATCTCAAGAACATAGTAAATGTCTCTAATTTTTTCTATTCATCCATCCTTATGCATATGTTGGATTGTTCCACACCCTTTTAAGAGCACCATGAAATCATCTTCGAAAGACACAAAATCGACCTCCATCTTGGTGAGTTCATTAAAGAAAAATTCATCTCCACACATATGATTGCTTGTCCCAATGTATAAATACCAAACTGATTTAATAGCAATCTTCTCAGTATCTAATTACAAGCACGACACTACATCCGAGTTCACCACCTTCGTTTTCAAGTTCTCCTCCTCCGTTTACGAGAACTTCATCAACAGTGTCAATCTCTTTGAGAACTCTTGCATTACCTCGGACAACCCAGTCTTGAATGTGTTTGAGTTTTTTGGAAACAACAAAATTCCCATCTTTTCTCCGCCTTTTTCTATAAGAAGGTTTCTCTCACTATTCTTCTTAACTCAACAAAACCTTGTTATATGGTCGATCTACTCGCAATTATAACAACTTCCTGATTTGCATTTGTTTGCATAGTGGCCACGTTTTCTACATTTGAAGCACTCCACACATATCTTAGACCGTCCTCCATTGCCCCTTGCATGACCATGGCCACGCCAATTTTCTGTTGTTACCTAGTCTCATTTGTGTCAACTTCATTATCACCTTAACCACATCCACCTTGTTCTTGACAACCTCGTCCTCTACCTCTAGAACTTCGACTCTAAGTATTCCAAGTTTCATTCTAGTCAAACCGTAATTATAGTGCTTGGTCAACAAGTTCCTTCTTCTTCTCTCACCTTTGTTTGTGGGCCTCAAGTGACCAAGCAAGCTCTTCCAGTGAGAGAACTAACAAGTCTTTCAACTCCTCTATGGCAATTACGATGCTCTCGAAATCATTTGTCAATGATCACAAGATTTTCTCCACAACCCAGCTAGCTGGCATTGGTTCTCCATTTCTATAAAGTTGGTTGGCTACCTTCTCTACCCAAGTTATGTACTCTGTTACTTGTTCTTTTTCCTCCATCTTCAAGTTTTCAAATCTTTTTTAAGAGTTTGTAGTCGAACTTGTCTAACCCAGTTGTCCCCTTTTGTATGTCACTTCCAAAATCCCATGTTTCTTTTGAAGATGTTATACTTGCTATCTTTTCAAAACCTGATTCTTCCATTGCATTGGACATAAAGTACAAAGTCGATCTGTCCATGTTTCTTTTGAAGATATCGTACTTGCTATCTTTTCAAAACCTGATTCGTCCATTGCATTGGACAAAAAGTACAGAGTCGATGTCTTCTTCAATGCAATAATTTGTGTCATCATCTGGTTTTCATTCTCTGCAGGTTCTTTATACCTATTCTCCATTATATCCCATAAATCTTAGGATTAAAAAAGAACCTTCATCTATAAACACCAATTATCATAATTAGTCTTCTTTAAAAATAGGAGCAGGGTCATTCCATTTACTATTTTTGTCAGCTCTTTTTTTTTTTTCAAAACAATTAAACACATACTATTTCCTTCACAATATTTTACTTTCAGTTTCTTTTTTATCTCACTTGGTTCTCATACCAATTTGTAAAAAAATGGCACTACACTAAATAAATGTCATTGTAAAACTGCTGTCATTATTTTCATTGATCAATGATGGCTTTAAATCTCAGGCCTTGAGCCGTTTACATTTGAAACGATAACAAAACCCAAAATAAAAATTGAAACAATATAATAATCTATATGAAAGATAACTGACTCAAGAAATAGAAACTACAAGTGTTGTTTTCCAAATAAAAGCAAAAGACTCAAATGACCATGATTCATTGCATTAAATGAAACGTACACCAGCAAACAAAAATATCCCATTAACTTTAGTTTATCCAACAGTGCAAATGTTTCAAGAAAGTATAAACCCTTCAAGTTGATTGTAGCCTTTTGTTACCAGGCGTGCTTTGAATCTTTCGATTGATCCATCTAAATTGAACTTTGTTTTGTAGATCCAACGGCAACCGATGCCTGTTTGTCCTAGAGGCAATTCGGTAATGATCTAGGTCTTGTTGGCAACCATTATAATTAATATATTGATTAATATGGTACTTAACAATTCTATTTGTATGAAATTCTCGAAGATAATGAGGTGTCTTTCTAGTACGAGTTGATCTTCGAGGTTGAATAGTAATGCAATCTTCGAGGTTTGGTTGATTGAAGTTTCTGTCATGGAAAGAAAACTGTAAAGAAAGTACAAGAAAGGGAAGAAAGACGTAGAGTTACGCAATGAAGATCTCTGATACCATAACATGCGTGCGGCTATTACCTAAGGAAGAGACGTGATTGGTATACATGTTTTCTGCAACATAGAAAGGTGGTAAGCGTTTCACACGTAGTGTCGTGAACAAGGAAGACGTTGGCAGAGAAAAGGAGAAAGAGAAGAAAATCAAAAGTTTTTATTATTGGATTAACCAAGATGACACAAGAGATGGTCTATATAAAAAGTACATAGAAAGAACAAAAGGTAAAACAGTGACTAAGCGAAAAAGAGGAACGCCAGGCGACGCAGTAGGACATAAGAAAGCTAATACTTTGTCATCAATGACTGTCAAATATATAATTGCAATATGATGCATTGAAAATAAAAATTATTTGGTGCCATAAAAAAATTAAATAATTGAATGATAAATGATAAATTATCCTTATCTGTTCCCCAGCCACCCGACTTGTACAATTGACATTAACATTTGATGAATGGCAGACAAAGGGACCAAATTCTCAGTTATTCCCATTTTGTTCCTCACTTGTATTATGTCCCAGTGTTGGATTTGTTGGGATTTGAGTTCAAAATATTAATTCTTTCCAGAGAAAGAACTCAAGGATATAAATTTATTAATGGGTCAGGGTTTCTTCCAATCAAAGAGAATCCATTTTTGAAATCCATAGATCTTGCATGCTTATCTGTTCACTTGCATTATTTTTCTGAATCACATGTATTCGTCATGAGAGAAAATTCTATTCAAATCAGATAAACTTACGAGATGGTAAAAGAATTCTAATATAATATTTAACATTGTTTTCATCATTCAAATTCACTAGTGTGGCCCATATAAATTAATGAACTAGTACTTCACATTATGAATCGAAAAACGAAACAATTAAATAAGTACAGATTCTGAAACAGCTTTATATGTGAACCACCTTGGCTATATCACACACGCTGGCTTTTCTAACGACCAACTGCTACAGTAAGAAAACTGACAAAAAGAAAATACCAATAACAATGAGTTCTAGACCTGAGGGTGCATTGCACAATATGAAAAGAACATGGTCGTGTCACACCATATATGTCATTCCAACTTGAATGATATTGGTGTGAGGTACTCTCATGTTTGCTGTACCTCCTCTGCAGTTATTTCTGAGAAATGTATAGAAATAATTTATCATTAGTTTCTTAAAGAAAAAAGAGTTCTTCTTTGCCCTCACATCTCCATGTCCAAGCAAATAGGTGAATCCTGATTCTGTTGCTTCTCTAAGGGCTGAAAGCTCATATTCAAGACCAGGATCTTCATCTGATGACATGTAACTAGATGGCAATGCTGAAGAAGTTCCTGTTTCTTCCAATTTCTGATCATGCATCAGTGGAATCCTAAGCTCATCAGCACCAGTACCAACAGGAAGATCAGATTCCCTTGCATTTGCTGAGACACTGTCCAACTCATCAGTTAAGTTGCCCTCCAACTCCAAGGCTGTCTCAAGAGCTTCTCTTCTCAAGAATTTCTCAAGACTCTCAATAAGAAGTTGCTCAAATGCTTGGTGATCTTCCTTCCTTACATCTTTGTAACCATATCTGGCAACACACCGGAATATGTGGTAATCTTTGGGGCAAACTCTTCGAAATAGAAATCTTTCCTCTTGAGGAACCACTGGGATTGGGACATATTTAATGCAGACAAAAACTATAGTTGAGTGAAGAGCTGGAAGGTTCAGCAAGAACTGCAAAAAAATGGAGGGAATGCCCTGCACAAGCTCGTTATATAGCAATCCTACACCTGGCACTCTTACTGTTCCGAGATTGGAGCCAAGCTCAAGCATTGTGTCCACTGAAACCTTCTCTCTAACTTCACTTCGGTACTTCAATACACTACCATAGTTCCAAGTGTACATCACAGATAGGAAAAGGGTAGCAAAGGCAAGTGGAAGCCAGCCACCCTCAAAGATTTTGGATAGGACAGAAGACATGTAAATTAACTCCACTGAACCAAATCCAAGACAGAAACACAATGCCAAAAGCAAGTTAGTCTGCCAAATTAATACCATTACAAGGGTCACCAAGATGGTGCTGACCATCATGACACCAACTTCAGCAATGCCTGCAACAATGACATTAAAATGCATTTAGTATAGATACACTTAACTGCTTAAGAATATTTGGTTCATAACAACATCTAGTGCAAGTTGGTTTTTGAAACGCTACAACAGCACGATCTTATCTTTCAAAAGTTCTTACAAACTATTAACGTTCGAGATAGAATCTTGTCCTAAATCCTTTTTACATCCACCACATTCTCCTTTCAATTCTGGTGTACAATAAATCCTGACATGTTTAGCTTTCAAGTTTTTTTTTCTAACCCATTTAGTTTATTGAAGACACGTGATGTTAATCCTTCTCGGAGTCATATAGTATATCAGTTGTCATCCCAGATCCAAAAACAAAAAACTAGAAAAAAATATTACTTCAAGAAAATTGAGATGAGAGACACTAACCGTATGCATTCGCAATATCAGTTGTGCTTTGAAATATGGAAACCACAACTATGCACATGATCATCAGAAACCAATTAACTACGGGGATATAAATTTGACCCATGAACTTTCTTGAGGTGTGAATTATCTTCAGCCTGGGGAAGCATCCCAAAGCCATAGATTGCTTTATGCACGAAAACGTAGCAGATATCATTGCTTGGCTGGCAATCATAGCAGCAAGTGTGGCTATCACAAACACTGGCCAGAACAGACTCTCTGATTCACAGAAAGCACAAACAGCAGGTATCATCACAATTACTATACATAACAAAATTATCTTAATTATAGTTTTAACATAAGCAGTCATTGAATCAACAAATATCACCTGGAACAGACTTGTAGAATACGCTTGAATAAGAACTTGGGTTCTTTGTCAAAAAAGCCGCTTGGCCCATATAAGCAAGGAGGAGACAGGGAAATACCACGCATGTGAAGGCAATCTATACAAGAAATTATACAAGAGGTTTAAGAGAGGAAATTTAAATAAGTATAAGCTACCTAACAACACCAAATTAATAGTATGCTCATTAAAAAGAAACAAAATGAGGATTGACAGACCTGTATTGCGGGTACAGAAAAATGACCCAAATCTGCAAACATTGCTTCCGCACCTGCAGAGGAATACACAAGCAAGTTCTATAATTTTTGTCACCTTGCCGTTAAGGGATGAACTTCTCATTAAGAAGAACAAAAATGAATTTTGAATATGGAAAAAACTCAGAAAATGAAAATGTTATATTTTTAAATCATGTAAATAGCTTCTATTTTTTTTTTTTTTGCTAGTAGCCAGAATTAAATTGCAAGAACAAACAAAAATGCTCACTTCAGAGTAAATTATCTTGAAAGAAAGGAACATTCATAACCAACTAGCATTAATTTTCAAGTCCAAGTAACCACTGCATTATCATTAAACCTGATATCCACACTTTGTCTTTTAACCGTTAATGTGATACATCTTTGTGCAAGTGTTTTAGAAACAAAGTGAGTTTTTGGGAAAGGGAGGGGAGTCTCTGCACCTAGTTTTACATGCGCCTTGCACACAAGTGCTTGTCCTCAAAGGTATTTTACAATAACATATCCTATCAAGCATGGTAAATGAACCACATATACCTATGATCTCATCTACTGGCTCCTAAGTCATAATGCTAAACTCCAAGAGAAAACCGAATATGAAAATGAACAATATGGTCATTACTTCAAACACCCTAATTAGATCCAGGAAGAAGTAAAGGTCATGTTCATAGGGCCATTCAAGTCCATGTTGACAATTAAATATGCCCAAATATTATGGCAATCAATTCCAATACCTACAGGATGAAGTCATGGAAATGACAAAAAGGATATTACCTGTAATGCACAGAACGCAACCGCCAAGAGATGACCATGCAGCTTTACTATTTCTCTTGAAGAAAAAATAGATATAAGCTGGATTGAATGCTCTCAGAACAGTGATATCATATTTAATTATATTATATAGTCCAATAGAACCCAGAGAAAAGAACCATAAGGCAAGTATAGGGGCAAACAAGAAACCCACTTTACCAGTACCAAACCTTTGTATGCTGAACAAAGCGATCAGGACTACAATAGAAATACCAACCACTTCACCTGAAAATGAGAACAACAAATCTAAGTTTTTCTGTGCAGAATACGAGTTTATTCATTTCCATAGTTCCGTAAGATGACTAAATGCCAACATTCTTGAGAAAATCCAAATACAAGTAGTTGGTTCTTCACATTAAAAAAACTGAACTACCTTTAGAAAAAAAAAAAAGAGGGAAAAATCAGTTAATTGGGTGTTTTTGTAGGAGAACCATATTTGACCTGCTTAGATCAAAGTACACCAAGCTAATTACTTGAAGTTGAGAAATCTTACATTCAATTCAGAGTATTGTAAAAGGATTTGTATTTTGCAATTTTCAGAAAATTGTTAGATTATTTAGACTGTGAGTGGCTGAAACAACTCTAATCAAATGCCACAAATTCGTTTCTTTGGAGATATGTGGAGACTTTGATATTAGTTTTGTTTTAAAATAAGGCACACAGCCACCAAAAGAATATCCATCTAAAGCTAGCATGTGATAAACGTTTTCCAGAAAAAATATAAAATACAAAGGGAAAATATACTTACCAGTACCAAATCCATTTATTTGATCCTGCAGACCACTTATGGCAGACATCACTGCATGAAAAAAGCACCATGGTTATACTGAAGCTACACCGCAAGAAAATTCTTTTAAACATACAGAAAAAAGATAAACAGAAAATAAAAATTTCAAGGACTATGTTTGTATGTTATCTGAGAGGGACAGTGAATGCAAAGCGTCAATTCAACTAGCTCAACAAAATTTAGTCCCTACAAGAAACTACAATTGTTGGAGATCCATATTGTCCATGGATAAATCTAAAATAGAGTATAAAAATGGCTTAAAACCTCATCTTATATACTGATTTTGTAAAATTGAGTTAGATCCCACATCTTAAAGATATGGACAAAATAGTCCTAATGAGGTTTGGTGAACCTATCGAGTCAACCTCTATCAAACAACACACAACTTTCTAATTCCACATTGCAGCCCCATCCCCAAAGCGGAGATTAACTAGAAACCTTTGTGCATTTGATGCCACTAAGATTCAGGATGGCTGTTCATTCACTAAAGGACAATTAATCGGTGAGAGTTCACATCAAATTTCTGATTTGAAGTGAAGGACTGACAGAAGAATTTTCGAACCTCACTTGACTGATATCAGTGAACTGGTATAGTATATTAGCTCATACGATGAGTATGACAAATTTAGCTCAAGAAGCAATTGATTGTGATCAAACTTCATAACGGTAAGGATCACTGATCATATGATAAAATTAAAAGACTAACAACAAAGATTCATGTCAAAAAGTTCCTTGCTTATGTACCTGATATTGCTGGGGTTAGAATACCATCTCCAATAATCATGGAAGCTCCCACAAGAACCAACACCAATATAAGGTTCTTCAAAAATGATGTTTTTTCCAAAGTATCCTTTATTTTTAAAGCCCTTTCCAGTTCAGGAGTAGGAAGTTTGAGCTTAAAACTAGATATATATTCATCAGCTTGTTGACGATTTGGAAGCATACTCACATTTGCATACCTGCAAATCAACGAGTATAGTGCAAATGTTCCTCCTACAGTTGAGCCATTAATTTGTGATTTAGAATAAGTCACACACGAACAATGTTCATAATTCTGGGGGCAAAGTGAAATTCTTTCTTACCTTCTCCATTATCATTTGCTTTGAGGACTATAAAAACATACTTGGCCAACGGAATAATTGCTATTGTATACATTACTAAAGATAATGCCCCCAAGACATCATCATCTGACCCAATTGGAACCTTGCTGAAGACATCGGCAAAAACATACAGAGGACTTGTTCCCATGTCACCATATACCACACCAAGAGTCTTAAATGACAAAGCAAGTGTAGGCCAGAAGGAAAGGGCCTGATTCACATAAGCACAGAAGATCAAAAACGGTATTTGGCTCTCTAAGTGAAGTGTTTGTTAAAAGTTGTAAAGCGAGAATAATGCCCTCCCTTTGGTAATTATGAATATTCGATAATACATGAAACTTAAGAATTTAAACAAGACCTAGAACAATTAGAGTATCATAATTCCAGGGAAAAGTGAAAAAAGGAAAGATTGATTAACCTTGGAGTGGTGAGCATGAGTTCCAGCAATCTCCATGGCTTCAACATCAAATGAATCAACCCTCTTGGGCAACTTGGCAAGCCTCCTTCTGACGGATCCATACCCTTCTCTGCCATCGTCACGCCTTGACCACACAGGAACCTCATCCCAGTTCACTTCACTGCCATCAACCCACCTTGACTCACTGCTCCCACCACTGCTGCTTCTACCCAACAACCTCGTGCTGCTCTCTTCAATCCTATCCCCCTTCATTCTTCCACCAACAATAAGAAACCCAGCTCCCAAACACAATCAGCTTCTAAAAGAGTGAAATTTAATCAGCAAGTTTTCATGGTTCTTCAGATAAAAGTTCATCCCTTTCTTCCTACTGCCAAATCCCAAACCATAGGAGTGTGAAGTTGAATACTTGCGTCTTGAAACATTCCAAGAGGCAATTTAGCCAATGACATGGATATAATCATTGATATATGGAAACAAAACTAGACAAGTGTTGGTTTTGCTCCATCACTTTCTTGTGGCCCCATGAATGAAATACTCCTCATTCAAACTAATTGATATAATTATTAAATTACACAAAAATGTGACTCAAAAAAGTTTAAACCGTTGATCAATGATCGTTACTGCAGGAACCAGCGGTTCCTTTGACAGTAACTTGCACAGTATTCTGGTTGGAAAAAAAACACGGATCCAACCAAGATTTTTCATAAAAAGAAAAAAAAAAAACCGACAATATTAATACCGGTCCACTTCATTTTTTTTACTACGTTTTTAGTTAATGAGACACATTTATCATTTTACAAATAAAATTATTTTCTTATTTAATAAAATATATTTTGACTATTTTTAACAATTATATTATTTCAATGTAATAAAGTTTCTGTAAATAATAATATCAATTTGATGAATTCTACTAATTTGTTTGGGACCAGGTCAGTATCACGTGGCTACCAGAGTAGGTAAGGTTGCTTGTTGTAACTGAGAGAAGGTGAAATATGCATAATTAATATGTATATAAATATTTTTCTTCTGTCTTTATGCTACAAATATTTTTCATTAAATACGTATAAATTGTAGTTGAGTTAAATGATATCATGCAATTAAACATAAATTTAAAACAAATGGAAAAAAAAACATTCTGTAAATTATTCTTTCAATTTATCTATAAGATAAATTTAATATAATCATATATGAATAAAAATAATTAATTCAACTGATTTGGACAGATTTTGAAATTGATATGATGTACCGACTTTATTTTTGTTATTAATCATTTTTTTTTTCATATTATAAATAAACACATTCACGATATTTAACCGCAACAAATAAAAATACTATTCATAAAATTATAAAATACTTTATAAAAAATTATAATTTATTCCTTATATTAATACCAGGACAAAGTATGCCGTAAATACATTATAAAACTGAAAGATAATATACACACTTTTTATATAAAGTAATACTTTTTACCTTTCATGAGAAATTCCATAGCTTATGCTCACATGTTCTTTCCATACTATTGCTTCCCATCTCATCTTTTGTTTTATATAGAACATGTTTAAGAAAAAACTTCTACGAAAACATTTATGACAAGAAAATTAAAATTACTTTCTATATATAAGTTAAACTGCTCCAAAAACATTTACGTTTAAAATATCTTACTTAAATTAAAAATTCTTGATGATTATATAATATTCTTTTGTCAACGTCAAAAATAATATAAAATAAATATAAATAATATTATCAATCAAAGTACAAAGATAAATTTATATTTAACTAATAAGATAAACAAATTACTTTAAATAATGTATTTGGAATAAATTAGGCTCTATTATAACTTTGTTGATTAGTAATTCATTGTTACTGAAATTCTAATATATATATATATATATATATATATATATATATATATATATATTCTATTTGCATGAGATGACTGCACAAGGGTAGTCGGGAATGGACTGTGGGACAACCCTTTTTCAGAAATTCAAAAATTCAATCTTTACGTTAGAATCTGACCCTACAATTATCTCCTCTGCTTCATATTTTATTTGAAAGTTTTGTATTAGGTAATGAATATATTTTTTTTAATGAATTATAATTTTTTTTTTGTCTAGTTTGGAACTATTTTAGTTTAGTTTAAAAAATAAAAGAATAAAAGTAATATAAAGTTAAATAGAAAAATGGAAAATTTATTTTAAAAATTAAATTATATTTCTGAATTCAAATGTTATTGTTAAATACAGAAATGCAATGTGAAAATAAAAAATTATATATATATATATATATATATATTATTTTTTATAATAATGTTTGTTTATTTTTTAAAAGGTATAAATATTTTTTAATAAAAGACTACCATGGATATGAATTAGTTCAATTTAAGTCTATTTAAACAACAAATCAAAGGAAAAACAATCTAGTCTAATTTAGAGCATAATTCTTTAATATTATTTGGATTGTTCCAGTGAATCAAATTTATTGTTGAGAAGTCTAACTTTATTTCTATATGTTCAAATTCCAACGCCACAACAAACATGTGCTTATTTCAATATCTACCATTCACCAACCTGTAGAAATTATGTCAGATACTTAAAGGGCTTATTTTCTTTTGTATAAAACTCAGTTCTATATTTTGGATATAAAAAATAATCATAATTTAAAACAATATAAATTTAAATATGTATTACAAATTCAAATATTATAGATATTTACCGCATTCTCTCACATGTCAAGGAATGAGCATCGGTAAGATGATAGTGAATATTTATTTGTGGGTGGTATAATTAAAATGTGATAGTGTAGATGACCCAAAAGTTTTGAATAAACTTTATTTCTCTAAAAAAAAATCACTTTCACAATAATTAAGAATAATCGTTGAATTTATTTAATTAAAAATTAATATATTTTGAATGAATAGCATTATATAATATTTCAGTATATATATATATATATATATATATATATATATATATATATATATATATATATATATATATAATTACAATAATTTTCTTAATTATCAAGAATTATTAATAAAGTTAATAAATTTTTCGATAAACTTAAATTTATCAATGTATTTTTGTATGAATTTTATAATTTAATTTGTCGATAAATTTTTTTATTAGTATGAAATTCATAAAAATATTTGTTATAGAAGGAGAAGGAAGTGATGTGGTGGCTCAATGTTGATGTAGTGTAGGGAGACACTCATTAGAGTTGGTTGGCAGAATTAGAAAAGGAGTGAAGGAAAATGAAAGAAAATGGGATAGACAAATAAGAGGAAGTTGGATGAGAATGACTTGAAGGTGATAATGGTGAAGCGACGATAACAAAGAGGAGAGGAGGAATGAGATGAAGAAATAAAGAGAAAAGAAGAGGAAGAATGAGATTTAATCATGTATTTTATCGATAGATGTTATTGAAAGCCAAAATCTATCGATAGTTATATATAGATATTTACGAACGAATTTGTTATTGTTAGATATATTATCTTTATCTTTTATCTTTAGTTAGTTCGTTATTATTCCTTATTTGTATTTTGAACTTAGCCCATATTTTTTCTATTATAAATACAATACCTTGTGTGTATATTCAACGCAAGTGAGATTAATCTCATACGTAGTTTTTCACTATATTTAACATGGTATCAAAGCTTATGGTTAGTCTTGGTGACTAGCTTAGATGATGGTCCCTGTATCGAAAATCATCCTGGCAAAGGGTTCTAGGTAAGCGTGTTCCATTAAAGATGAACGTTAGTACAAAAATGGGTACTCGTGATTAGGAATGTTTCCGTTGGAGGAGGGTATTTTTGGAAGTTCAAGTATGAGTCTAAGTACCACATTGGGTAGAAATGAGAAAGTGGAGCACCATATAAAGGTGAAGACCCATTAATCCATTGTCTTAAGGTTTTCGGTAGGAAGTGGTGTCAATCCCTTATGTGGTTAGGCTCAGGTCTCATTGGTTTTATATATCCTTAGTGAACCCCCTCTATCCTTAGTGAACCCCCTCTATCCTTAGTGAACCCCCTCCCTTGATAAACCTAAGAAGTGGTATCTAGAGCCTAGTTCTTTGGAGAAAATAAATTTATGTCACCTCTACTACTACACCTGTCGTTGCCGGCGGCAACGCCGTTGTTTACCGCTATCATTGTGGGAATTTTAGTTTTGACCTATGATAACAAGATTTTAGTCATCTCAACCAATGCCATAATAATTTTGTCTTTCAACACCTATGTATGAGTGCCTCAGACTTGCTCTCTTAATTTCAGTTCTCTATTGTGTCTTTTTCACTATTGTCCATTGTTCACTGCCTTTTTCCACCAATGTTTTCCATTGGAGAAGTATGTTTCTAGGTTCTTTGATGAATAAAGGAGACCATTCTTTTGAAGTGTCAGATCTTCCACCTTCACTGTCTGTCGTCGACATATCATCAATTTTGTTGTTCACCATGAAGGGGGCCTGTTTCTAATAGATGGGGCTTAAGCCCATCATTTAGTTACGGACCAATTACTACAAGAAAGACAAATAAGGCTTCATAATGACCTTCAAAGCAAGCCAACACCTCTTTTAACACTCCAAAGGAAAGCTAGAAGAGGTTCCAACAAGAGTCATCCCAACTCATGAAGAAGGAAAAGCTTTGAAGAAGCAACGGGATGGCGTTGAGCGCTCACCCCTTGCAGCTGAGCGACAGCAAATCTGCCACATTTTTTAAAGCACATTTTTAAAGTGCTTCTTCTAGATAGCCTTCACATTTCCCATGCCTTGCTACGTGGTTGGTGATCCAACTTTAGTGGCAAGCATCCGCACCGCACAAAGCTGGGTGAATCTATTATAAATTCACCTTTGCTTCTTTTGTAAAAGGTATCTTTGAATATATGAGAGAAAACTCTGCTGATGCATTTTCCAGCTCTTTTCCCCGCCTAAGGGTCACTTCTCAATGCTTCTTCCATTACCCCTATAGCTTCCTTCCTTAATGGAGGGTCGTCTGAGCTATAGCCGCTCCATTGAAGCACCTCACTGACTCTAAACAGCCATAAAAACACACTACTTCTGGTGCCAGAAAAATCATCTTATCAACCATCAACCATTCCGTTGCTCTGTGTTGGTGATAACGGTCTAAAAACCATTATTTTTACACTTAAATTTGATATCAAATCACACCCTTTATGGCTTAGAATGAGCTTAGAATCATGTAAAACATTTAGTTTAGTCATAAGAGAGTCAAAAGTGGTTTTTAGATATATTATGCTTGTTTTACATTGTTTTAATAGGATTTGATGAGAATTGAAGGATGGAAGTGAAGAAGGGAGGACTTAGACTCAAGAAAGGATGAGAAAAGAAGCAAAAGAAGAGTGAGGTCCACCGCTCAGCACCAATTCCAGCACTGAGTGTCACCTTCGAGGAGGAAGGCATTGTTTCTCGCTTGAGCGGCAACGCTGAGCGCTCTACGATTCTGAGGGCCAGCGTTGAGCGCCAGTTTCCATTGCTGAGCGCCCTGTGATTAAAGGGTCCACCGCTGAGCGGTCAAATGGGCGTTGAGCGCTTAAATGATGGGCCTGGGCCGAAATTCTGTTACTTTTCTACGTTATAAATTGCCCAAATGCGACCCTCAAAGTAATCTTTTGGTAGAGGAAGAATGCAGAGCACTTTCTACACTCCTTGGAGGTGGTTTCTTGGATGCTTAGGCTCCAATTTATCAAATCTAGGGTTTACTCTTTCATCTTTTCCATTAATTCCATCTAACTTCACCATGTTCATGGTGAGCTAATCCCTTTGTTGTTGGGGAACAATGTAAATCCTTTTGAAACTCTCTTGTATCAAACTTCTTATTATATTCGCATGCTCTCATTATCAATTGTTTGGGTTTTCTTTTCTGATGATAATGCTTACATCGTTTAACTCATTCGGTGTTATGATATTTGATTTTGTCGATACGGGAACGTACGTGGAAGTCCAAAACTGATTAGAATTCTCTTGATAATGAAATACTACCTAGGAATAGGAGTAGGGCGATCAATTGCTTTAAGCTTCTGTACTTTAATGCATTGGTAATTGTTAGGGAGACTAGGAATGATAAACTAGTAATTGGTAATAGGCTCTCTTCGCTGAGGAATCGAGTTTAGAGTAATCTAGAAAGTTGCATGACATTGATAATAAAGCGAATTTAATAAGAATAGTAGATATAAGAGGGTGGATAAGGATGAAATTGTAAACCTTAACAACCCCATTCATACATATCTTTTATTTGCCAATTGATTCAATTTGCATTTGCATGTTTATTTTAAGATTTTGTATTCAAAACCCTAAATTCAATTTTTATTCAAGTCTTATGCAATCAATTTATATGAAAGATAAGGCCTAAGAGTCCCTTGGGAAATGATCTGGACTTACTGTCTATTATTACTTGATACGATCTGGTACACTTGACAGGGGCTTAACAAGTTTTTGGCGCCGTTGCCGGAGACTCGTGGTTTAACTTTTCAAGTAGTGTAAATTGATTAAATTTGACTTTGTATATATTTTGTTTTAGTTTATTTTTATTTTTTTTTAAATAAAAGTGCTTTTAGGGTTTTTGTTTCTTATGTATGCAGGAAGCAATTCAAACCAGAATCAAGAAAAGTCAACCTCTTCTAGAAGGCTTGAGTGATAGGAGGGGGAAGAATGTTAGACCTCTTGAAAGGCTATTACAACCCTCATCGGAGGCATCCTCACAAAGGACAAAAGAAGAGATGACAAAACAAGCTCCTCTTAGACGTACACTTGCAGATGCGTCAAATGTTATTGGACCCTTGCACTTTAACAGTATAGCCATGCCAAGGGACAATACAACTAATATGGTGATGAATCCTGCGTTAATCCATCTGGTGCAGAGCAACCAATTTCATGGCTTGTCAAATGAGAATCCATATGATCATTTGACAATGTTCAATGAAATTTATAATACAATAAAGATGACTGGAGTTTCAGACGACAGGATCAAACTCAGTTTGTGCCCTTTTTCACTTAGAGGCAACGCCAAGTTGTGGTTACATTCATTCCCAGAAGAAACCTTCACAACATGGGAGACTATGGCGTCTAAATTTCTGAATAAGTATTTTCCGCAGTCAAAGATTAGTCAAGGAAAGCTAGAGATTTCTTCCTTCAGACAGGGGATGGAGGAAACTCTTGGACAGACATAGGATAGGTTTAAAGGCTTGTTGAGAAAAACTCTTATCCATGGGTTTGATAAAACAACTTTGGTTCTTGCATTCCTTAAAGGCCTTAGTACAAAGTCTAAGATGATGTTAGACGCTTCAGTTGGAGGCTACATAAAGAGAAAGATTGAGGATGAGGCTTATGATTTAATTGAAAGTATGGCAGTGAATGAGCAAGAGACGCATAGTGAAAGAGGTTCAACAACTCAAAAGTAGGGAGTTCTATATTTGCCTGCTGATGATGCATTACTAGCTCAGAATCATGTTCTCACTCAGAAACTTGATAATTTGACAAAGATTCTCACTCAACTTCCAAAGCAGATCAGGAATGTGTCTCAAGCTCAGCAGCTTTGTGATTTTTGTGGTGGTGACCATATCAATGGTCAATGTGCTGTGCCGGAAGATATGCAAGAAGAGGCAAACTATATGGGTAATCAATTCCAATATAGGCAGGGAAATTTCAACCAAGGAAACTTTATCCAAGGTTGGAAGAACCATCCTAGTGTTGGACAGAGTCAAAATAATCCAACTGGGCAAACAGGAGGCCTTTTCAACAAAAGACCGCAGCAACAACCACCCTTGTGGCAGCAAGTGGCCAGCTTGACAGAGAATGTGAGAGGCCTTAATGATAAATTTGATAAATTTATGAAGGTTTATGATTCTCACTATGCGAGTGATCAAGCCAATTTTAGAAATCTGGAGATGCAAATTGGTCAGTTGTCAAAGAGGGTGGAAACCACAAAGAAGAACCAATTTAGGGCTAATACTGATGTTAACCCTAAAAAGGAATGCAAAGTAGTGGTGAGCAAGAGTGAGAGAAGAGTAAAAAAAGAAATTATTGAGATTGAGAGTAGTGAGGAGGAGGAAGATGAAAAAGAAATCATTGAGCTAAGCAGTGAGGGAGAAGAAGAAGAAAAGGAGAAAAAATTGAGAGAAAAGAAAATCACCGTGAGCAATATAAAGAGATTTTTAATCAGGTGATTGTTGTGCCTTCAGTTAAAGCACTCCATCAGATTCCTGTTTACTCCAAGAGAATAAAGTACTATCTTGGAGAGGTGATAGATCTTGATGAAGAGGAAATTGAAGAATATGAAGCTTATACACGACCTAAGAAAAGAAAGCATCCAGCTAAAATGAAGGATCTAGGAAGTCTTACTCTTCCATGTGTTATAGGAGATGTGGATGTAGGAAGAGCTATGCTAGATTCTGAATCTAGTATTAATATGATGCCTTTGTCTTATTTGAAGAAAATTGGAGGGCTAGTGTTGAAACCATCTAATCTTTCTATAATGGTAGCGGATGGATCTACTAAGTGGCCGATTGGTATGATGGAGGATGTTATTGTTCGTGTGGAGCATCTTGAGTTCTTGGTTGATTTTATAGTCATGGATATGGACATGAATGAAAGGATTCTGGTGATTCTAGGAAGGCCTTTCATGAAAACTGCCAAATTAGTGATGAGTATCTATGATGGGAGGATTATGTTAAAGGACCAAGAAAATGTCTTAATGTATACTGGCTCTTAGGAGAAGATAACATGGAAAAAAAAGAGAGCTAAATATAAAGCTTCAAAAAGAGATGCTGCAGTTGGAGGAGATACAGGTACTAATGATGATTGTAATTTTTTGCAGGTACCTAAGGAGGAAGATATTGACAAAGGAATCCACCTTGACTTAAAAGAAGCAATACTCCAACCTGGTGCAAAGGTGAAATACAAGGAGAAGGAGTGGTTAGTGAAAGAGCTTAAAGAGAAAGGAGTGGTGGAAATTGAAAGACCATACTCTAGAATAGTCAAAAAGGTGGATAGGAGGCAGCTGATGAGTTGGTAGGATGAAGACACCAACGTGGGCAAGAAGACATGAGTTTGTTGGGTGATATCCCAATTGTTGTAAAACATTATTTTCATTATTTTATTATTTGGACATGTAATTTGGATTTTTGAACAATTTTTGGGTAGCATCTACTGAGGGATGCTAATTAATTATGTATCTACTAAAGGATACAGGTAAGTACACCTACTAAAAGGTGTTGGGAAGCACTTACTGATGAGTGCTAGAAGGTTTGGGTCAGGCTCGTGACGTTAAACAAGCGCTACCTTGGAGGCAACCCAGTTGATTGTTTTCTTATTTTTAACTCTGTTTTAGTTGCATTATAGGCTTTGAGTCTTGCATAAGAGAGGGGAAGTGCATGAAATTGAAAAATTGAGAGTTGAAATCAAGTGTTACAGGTTTTAAAACATGAAGGCAAGCCAAAAAAGGGGAGAAAATTTTTAACGCCCACAACTCAACGGTAAGTCAGCGTTGAGTGGTGGCATCACAGACTGCAACATGGGCTTTTTAAAAGCTCAACATTGGAAGCCCATTTACACACTTTTAATACCTCCCTAAGGTGCATCCAAGTGTTCTATGCAGACCCTAGCACTTTGCTTTCACTTTCAAGAGCATTCCAAAGGTTTTCCTTCATTTTCCTCATCACCCACTCACCAAAATCTCATAGTTCTTCACTTTTCACCCATTCCATTGACAAAGTTTGGGGTTTTTGGTGAGAGATTTGCATAGGAGAAGCATCCATTATCATTCACAGATTATTTGCAAGCATCTAGAGTATCTCCACTCAAGTAAGTCATGCAATTTCATTCTTAGGGTTTCTAGAATTGAAATTTGTTGAAGAACATGTGTAGATTAGGGCTTTTGCTTTCTATGCATGATTTGATGAAATAGAAACATTTTGCACCGATTAAATTGCATGATTTTTTTTTTCTCGAATTGAGTTATTTGTGATTGAGTGGAGATTAGAGTTGGTTAGGATGGGTTTTGCAAAAATCTCGACACCACCGCTGAGCGGTCAGTGGGTGCTGAGTGGTGGGCGACAAATGTTGTTGGCTTTGTTTTTTGATGATGCAGGTCGCGCTGAGGGGTCTTGTTTGGCCCTGAGCGCTGGACAGTGTTTGAATGATGTATGTTTGATGGTTTGCTAACCCTTAATGGTGAATTTCCTTGGTCTTTTGAAATGTATTTGATGTAGGAATAACATCATCTTCAAGGAGAGTGAAGACCATGGGAAACAAGAGAAAAGAGCAGGAGAGGCCACGAAGATTTTATTCTCACAGGTTCCTCTCTAGGAAACATGAGGAGCACTTCTTAATATTGCAAGAGAGGAGATTGCTGATGGAGAGGATTCTTTGTGTACCTGGAGGACACTTTCACAGGAACCCAAATGGAGTGTCCATCAACATCAAAAGGGCAGATCTGACACCCTTAGCAAAGTATTGGATGGCGTTTACTCATGCCAATGTTTAACCGTGCTCCCATGTTTCTGATATTACTATTCACAGGATTATGTTCATTTATTGTATATTGAGACAGATGGACGTGAATGTTGGTGAGGTCATTGCCAACGAGATTTAGAGTTGCGCTACTACTGTGAGTAGCAGGACACCATTGGGACATCCTTCCCTTATTACTTACTTGTGCCAACAGGCTGGGGTGGATACTTCTATTCCACCGTTTGAGAGGCCTAGGAAAGCCATAGATGCTACCTATTATAGACATTTCTGTGGAGGAGATGAGGCAGCTAGACCAGTGCCTAGGAGACGGCCCAAGAGAGAAGCAACTCAACATGATGAGCAAGCCTAACATGCAGAGCCATTCCAGATGAGGGACATGTACATGTCCATGATGGAGGCTAGGATGGAGTCTCTCCGCAGAGGGTAGGTGGCCACAACCGAGATAATGATAGGTTTATATGACACACCTCCAATGCATAGGTGGACTATGGATGAGTTCCATAGTGCTATGGCTTGGCCTCAGGAGCAGGCGCAGGGGAGTGGAGCTGGAGCAGCTGAAGCTCCAGTTGTGGACGAGGATGATGAGGAGGATGAAAACTTTGAGGATGCAGAGGCTGGAGACGATGAGGACTCAGATGACAGCATGGGCTGATAGGGCATCTACTGATGGATGCCATTGCATTAGAACAAGGTTTTATCTTTCTTTGTCTTTTGTACTTTGAATTTCTAGAATAGGTTAAATTCTGTTGAGTAGTGTAGGTGTCTGTACTTGCTTGAACACCTTTTCTGACTATGGTTTGACTTGGTTTTATTGCATGATGAATTTCTTGATGAAGTTTGATGTGGATGACAATTGAGATTGTGTTACATGCTTATATACAGGTGAATTGTTCACTAGCTTGTGAACAGGTGCATGATGACTTTTGATTGTGATTATGATGCTAGGTAGGATGTATGATTGATGTTTGAGATGTTGAGAGAGCATAATTGTGTGAGGTTTTGAGCTCCAGAATGTTTGTTGATTTATTTACTATTCATTTGGAAGCATGAATGATATTGCCTGAATCTTTATGATTGATTGAATTACATGCTTATGTCATATGATCATGGCATTTTTGGTAGCCCTTACATAGCCAAATTTTCGCCCAAAGTAAAAGGAAATTTGATGTTCTACCCTTTTTGAACCTAAGCCTTAAACAGGATGAAAACCCTTGTTTTGAAAGTCTTTACCTTGAGTTAGGTTGAGAAATATTTTGTGGTGTTGATAAAGGTTCAAGTTTGGGGTTATTGGGGGAAATTGAAAGGCAAAAGAAAGGCATTGAGCTTAAGTGTTGAATGAAAAAGCATGAGAAAAGAAAGAAAAGAAAAGAAAAAGCATGAAAAGAGAGCTCAATGTAAAAGAAAAGAAAAAAGGAAAAGTTGGGAATGAGTGAGATTAGGAAAAAGAGAGTTTGTGCTTGAACTATGATTATGTGAATAACTCTCTTAACTCAAGGATTTTGTGATCTTAAAAACCAATGTTTCTTATTAGCCCAACCATATTATAAGCCTTGGAAAAGTCCTTGTGATGGCATTTGTGTGTAAAGATGTTGATTGTCTTAGATGAATGTCAATTTTGTTTCATGTGACAGGTGAATAGTAGATAGAAGAGTGACCTCCTAAAACACTTGAGTGATTGAGTGAAACAATTTGCTTGGAAAGGATTGATGGATTTCATGATTACATTTATACTTAGTGGACTAAATCATTCATAGAAGTAACATCTGTTGGAGAATATGTGATTATGTGAATAATATCTGAACTGGAATGAATTGAAGAATGTATTGTTAGGAAACAGGTAGGCTTCGTTTTACACCAAGAGGGGGGGGGGGGGTTGAATTGGTGTTAGTTCAAATTCAAAACCTTTTCGCAATTTTGGTATGAAAATTCAAAGCTTTTGATCTTTCCTTGAAATGCAAGTAATGAAAATTCAATGCAGCAGAAAAACATAGTTGACTGTTAAACAAATATAGTTGATTCAAAATAAAGAGTGCAGGGATAGAAAAAAATCAAACAATGGTTTTTATACTGGTTCGGCCAACAATGCCTACATCCAGTGTCCTTCCAACCCANGAAGCAAATGCACTATAATGGTTGTGGTTTTTATAACAAGGAATTTATAGAAGCACCACGCAAAAATATAAATCTCCTCTCTAACCCAAAACAAAATGTAGCTGCACACACAAAACCAGAATTGCAGCAAGAATCTCCTCTTCTGCAATCTGCACCCACGTCGAACAATCCTCAACGTGTCACCAACACTCTTCACAGGATGCCAAGCCTATCACAGCAGACTTCACAGGTTGCCAAGCCTTCAATTAAACATAGCAGTCTTCACAGGATGCCAAGCCTTCAAGATCAAACAAAAGCACCTTCTTTGTGCAAATATTGATCAAATAGTATGAGCAATTGACTCCTCCCTTTGAATCTCTCTCAAGCAAGATCATCACCATCTTCTTGGAGAATTCTTGGAGCTTCTAAAACAAAGAATTCAATCTGAAACAGGAAAATGAAAATGTCAGATCACAAAAGTCACAGAAGAATTCGTGTTCTGTCTATTTATAGTTTTCTGTTATATCAGATTGCTTCTCAGTCAAATAGCCTACTAATTCAGTCGACTATATTAAAACAATTATAACAGATAGTCAACACAAAGGCCCCTCTGTCAACAAAATTAATACGCATTTATTACAGTTGACCAGGTCACATAGTCTTAACTAACTTTTGAAAAATAGAGTTTTTGGAGCGTGTAGGCTTAATGATGAGTGTCGCACCCAATGCAAATTTAATTAGCATAAAGAATGTAGTATAGACTAGGAAGTGACTCCTAGGTCGTCTTTCAAGGACCAAACAGTGGTTCGAGAATCAGGTCAAACACGAAGTGGGGGGTTTTGTGAATGCAAATGAATTAAATTAAAACACTGATGCAAACAGAAATGTGAAAACAGAAATGCAAAACAGAATCAAATACAGAATACAAACAGTTGGTCATTAACTCAATTACTATGCTTCCAATCACAGATTAACGACAAGTACACACCACTCTAATCCAAATCCAACACGAATCACCCAACTAAGCGAAGGCTAATTCGGTCTTCAGAATTGCAAACTAAGCGAATGCAATGCACAAATCTAATCAGTCATGCACCATACAATCTAATCAACTAAGATCACCCAACTAAGCGAAGGCTAATTCGGTCTTCAGAATTGCAAACTAAGCGAATGCAATGCACAAATCTAATCAGTCATGCACCATACAGTCTAATCAACTAGACGAAGATTAAACACCGAGTAGACAACTGAGCGTATACCTAATCGCAGGCACACAACAGATTAGATATTGAGCTAAATCAGAGCAACAATATGACAATTCAAGTGCAAGAATCTCATGAATAAACTACTCTAGCCTTTAATCCAGCACAACTAATCGACTAAGCGAAGGCTAATCATGCTATCATAATCACGAACTAAGCGAACGCAATACACCTATTCCATCTGATGTGTTCTATACAGATTGATCAACTAAGCGAAGATACAATCACCAACTGGGCAACTAAGCATATACCCAATCGTAAGAACACAGTCAGACTTCATAGAATGCTAGACAGAGTAGAATAAACACAAGAACAGTCCAAGATTTCTCAAAGAAATAATGTAACATCACTAATGACCAACCAAATAACCTAAGCTAACATGAAACTTAAATTATCACTACCAAACATACTAGACAACATTAAAGTAAAAGACGATGCTAAACCTAACACTACAAGAAACAAATATCCAGGCATAATTAAAACGATTAACATCCAACACTCAATTAAATCTACCAAAAGAAATTAAAATTTCAAAAACTTCTAAATAAAAATCCTCTTTAGCCGTGACATGTTAAGCTTCCATGGGTTCCATTCTAAAAAGAAATAAAAATGGGACAACGTGCCTTTCCAACATCAAAGGAAACATGTGCTTTTCACAATTGAAAATTCCAAAAATTAAAGCTTCCAGCCATGACATTCTCCAGCTAATAATGAAAAGTATCCTATATAATCCCCTTGCCTTATCAAGAATCATGCTTCATCAAAGGAAATGAAAATGTGATTGTGAAATGAAAAGAAGAAATCGTAACAACAAGCTCCGGACCGTGACCAAGTGTATAATAACTAAAATGCCAATTCTCAAATTGAAAACGCTTATCCAAAATTAAAACATCATTCTCTGCCTCATGAACTCCACATCACCAGTGCACCTACCCTATTCCAGATCTCATCCTCCAAAAGAAAAACATTCAAAAGCTAAAAGGTCCAATCAAGTGAGTGGCAGCTGGAAGCTTAAAAGAAGAATGAATCCCCCCGCTAGACCTACTGAACCGTGGGCTTCCAAGCTTGATGTTGTTGGACGTTACCATCTGCACCTCCCAAGAAGCTGCTGCTCGTGCAAGCCTGCTGGACGTGCATCAGCCCATTTCATTCCCAGCACCTCCTCTTGGACACTGCAGCTCACCTCTTACTTTGTTGGATGTAGCACCCTTTTCCAAGCTCACACCTACTTTGCTTTGGGTCGTGACCATCCAAACTCAAGTGAATTAGCAGCTACAACGTGGAGTGCAGCCCATGTGGGACGTGCAGCTGCCTTCCTCCGTAAAAGCAATTTAAAGTGCTCACCAAAATTGTTTTCTTTTACCCCACAACATTACCGCCCAATTCTAATTGAATAATAATAAAAAAAAAATTGGAAACCCTTTGCCATGTGGGCCGTAACTTTTCAAGCAAATGAATTTACTTTTCTTCTAAGAATTGAAAGCATTGTTAGCTATCTCCAGCTCAAGGATAAATCAACATGCTTCTATAATCAGCGTTTTTCATTCATTGAGAAAGTGTGCTTCTTTCCAGCCAGCAATGCATCTTTTTCTTATTTTCAAGCAAAGATCATTTAACCTCCAAATGTCCCAAATTGTATTTCCAAAAGTTTCCCTACAATTAATAATGCAAATAATTAGCTTAGATAATTCAAATTATTTAAAATAAGAATTTCTGGTCAAATTAAGCACAATTAGCAAAAATGGGAAAATACTGGTCATTTAAGCACAATTCCCTGATTAATTGTAGCACAATAAACTAAGTGAAGTCAAGAAAATATTGACTCATCACTTAACAGAATTCCAAACAGATCAGTAACATAGTCGAATATGTGATCCACAATGTCGACTGACACATGAAAAATTACTTTGAAATTCTTTTGAACACAAAATCTCACATAGCATTGGTTCACAAAATCTGTACAAAGATTTTAGCATAGTTGAATCCCTTATGAGTGTATTCGACTGGACTAGAACTTTGTCACAACAAATATAAGTTCATAAGGCGCTTGTGATCTTTTCTTTCAGAAATGTGCAATAATAAAAAAAAATTTATTTCACATTTCAATACAAGCATGTTCCAGAAATATAACACACAATCAATCATAGGAACATACAATATAAATCAACAAAACATGTTCAGCAGATATAACAAACACTTCAGAACAAGAACATGTAATACTAGAACATGTGTACTATTATTAAGCACTGTGTTGTCATCATCAAAAACTAGTTTGATATAGAGTCTGTGTTGTCAACAATCTCAACAATCTTCCCCTTTTTTGATGATGCACAACCATGATTAATAACTCAACCATGTTTGTACAGTTCCACATATGACAAAGTAAAAGCATATATCAGAAATAATTAACACAACTCAGTTACTCTACATATACAACAAAAATATCAAGCAGATAAAGTTTGATGCAGCAATTCTCCCCATATAGACTTGCTCTCACACACTCATGTATATCTCTCCCCCTTTACGCATTAAAAAAAAGGAATGCTTCAGATATTTATGCAGTTTTGAAAAACAACAGAGATGCATCATAAAGAAATGCAGTTTATGAAATACAATGATGCTCTCAAAATCACAAGTTCATCACAAAAACAGTGTAAACTCCCCTTGAAATATAGATGTGTGATGAAACAATGTGTAAAATAGTGATACTCCCCCTGTCATTAGGCATGAGTTTCAAAAGCAGTTTGAGTGCACAATGCAGAATATCACAGATTAAGCAACAGTTTAAGCACAAATTTGTATCATAGTCAAATTATCAAATCACATATATATGCAATGATACAAATATCAACAATCTCATAATATTATCTCAATTCAGATATTGAAACAAGTAAAGAGCAGAGATAATATCAGAATATTAATTATTTAAGCCGTCAGTAAAGATAGAATCAAATTCCAGAATTGGAATTGTGAACCCATTCAGACGTAGTCGAATGCATTAAATCATTAGTCGAATGCATTGCTTTTGTAAATGTTGAATTCCAACTGTAGATCTTCAAAGCAATTTCCCTCCTGCAAAACCTTTCAACAACCTTTTCCTGATCAAGCATAGTGGTTAAGCAAGAATTAAATCATATCAAAACAGAAGTCAATAAGTAAAGATGCATGACAATTCAAGCATAGTTGACTTAAATCAGAGCATAGTCGAATCAATCAAATAATTTATCAGATTTCATTCAAACAAATTAAGTAAATGGATTGATTCAAACTACTAATTATTTTTCCTTGAATTAAAGATATTACATTGGTGGTGTAGAAACAAGGAAATAAAAACAAAAATAGAAAGCAACAAAAGATATGGCTTTATATGCCATTCTACAAAATGAAAGGACTTAATCTAGGACTCAACACACATAACTAGTTTTTCTTTCTACGTTTATTAATGAAGGTCTTGAGAATCTTGTCAGTTGCATTGTCCTCTGATATTGTCTCTTCACTATCATCATTTCTTCTTTGAGATGATTTTCCAGAGGCACTAACATCTTCAGAATTTTCATGTTCTCGGCTGTTGTTTTTCTGTTCATCAAGCCTTCTTTTGATCTCAGCTAGTTCTTGCAAAACAATTCTTTCAAACTCATTTCTTCCTCTGTACTGATTTATTTGAGAGCATGATGGTGTGTTATTGCCGCTGGAGATTTCATCTTTGTATTTCCAGCCTTCTGATGTTTTCTCCATATGCATTAAATGAAGAACAATTTTGTCCACAAGACCTGAATTTGGTACTGTTCACTTGACTCACCAATGCACTCCATACCGTAGTAAATCAGTATCTTTGAAATGAAGACACAGTAAGGTAACTTTCCTGATTTTGATTTGGTTACCTTTAGCATGTTATTAGTGATGGCAGCTGACCAATCCACGTGAATATTCTCCTACAAGGCCTTCATCAACATTAGGTCTTCGGTGGTTGCTTGTGCATAGTTTCCTCTTCTAGCCATGAGAATATAAGTTATGGTATAGATGGTCATTCTCTCATCTTTCTTCATGCCACCTGTTTTGTAGTTTGAGTTCACCCGATGATCATCTGCATTTCTCAGACACTGTTGATATTCATTCAACTTGTTAAACCCTTATATTTCAAGATGGCATTTGTCGCCACCAATTCTTAATCCACCAACTGTTTTCCAGACATCATTGGTTAGTTTGATGTCTATTCCTTTGACTCGAGAACAGAGGATGTCATCAACAATCTTTAGATTGCAGTAGAAGACCTTCACCAAGTCCGGATACCATGGACTTGTCATCTCAACAAATTGCTTCAAACCCTGATTCTTAATCCATCTTGAAATTGAAATCCTTCTTTCCTAAAGAACTTTAACTTAAGAAATTTGTGCCTTACCAAATTCTTCTTTTCCAACAGTCAAGAAACTTAGACTAAGCTTCATCTTCGCTTATCCATCCATTCTAATCATACATTCTTCTAGAGCTTCTAGAGGCCATGGACTTGACCCTTCTTCTCGGTGTAGAGTTAGAAGTCATTCCGGTTTGAAGATGATTGATGACCCTCTTAGAAGAAAAGACGATAGTGGATGATTTGATTAACAAGAGTAAATGTGGTGACTTCTGATTGTCAAGATTTCAGCAAGTTTATATTGAATAACAAATTGGAGGGAACCCCTAATTTTCAATTTCGCACCAAAATGAAATTTCAAATTTCAGATTAACCAGAACATTTCATCACTTAGTCGAATACATTAATATACCAATCGACTGTGACTTGTTAAAATTCATTTTCAATCAAATTTACTCATACAAACCATTAAGCACACAACACAAACAATCACACAACAACAATTAATCAGTATATGCATGATGCGGCAGATAGATACAAATTTACCAGTTGTAGACACTCAAGGTGTTTGATATGTTCCATAATTAATTCATCCTTGAGAACAATTCTGCATCAGCTGCATATCTTGCAAAACAATTAAGTTTTGATTGCTGGTACCCATTTGACTTTGGGTCCTTGATTGTTAGTTCTTGTTACATGTTCCTTTGGTATCCATATACATAATCCTTGAGGAACAACAATATTTCTATAATAACAATTTCTAACAGTATGACCAACACAATTGCAGTAAAAACATGCATTTCTAGCAGGTTTTCTTAACTCATTAAGTTTCCTAGCATTGGTTCTGTTAGAGTAAGCTTTGTATCTAATTCATTGTCTATTTTTAATTCTGCTAGATGAATTTAATACAACATCTAAATTGTCTCTAGCTTGAGTAAACTTAGCTAGCTTGCTAGTCAAGTAATTTATCTTTTCAATGTGTGTAGGACAATTTTCACAATATTTTTCAACAGTAACAGTTTTAATCTCAATATTTCTAGCAGATAACAAAGGTTCATTCAATTCTTTTTCTAATTTTTCATTTTCTGCAACAAGGACTTTAATTCTATTTTCAAAGTCTCTTCTTTCAGAGCATAGTCGATTTACCTTGTATTGTAGTCGCATGGCTTCATTATGTAACTCTTTGAATGCATCTTGAAGCAGATCATATTTGACTTCTACTAGTTCATTTGATATGTCTGCATCACTGTCATAGTCATCCCATGTTACACCTGTCATATAGCACAAATTTGATTCCTCTTCTTGATCAGAATCTTCATTACTTGATTTCTCAGAATCTGAGTTTTCCCAAACAATGTAGGCTCCTTCTCTTCTCATATTTCTACCTTGAGGGAATATTTTCTTTCCTTTCTGCTTTGGCTGTAATTCAAGAAAGTTAGGCTTCATATGACCTTCTTTTCCACATTCATAGCACTGGACAACATTTGTGTTGAAGCTCTTCTTTTTGCTTTGACCTGCATGGTTAGACAGTTGACTATCATTTTGCATAAGTCGACTAAACTTTCTTACCATCAAGGTCATCAGTTCTTTGTCATCCATCTCTGTTTCTCTGATGTTCTTACTTGCAGCCTTCAGAGCTATGGACTTCTTTTCTTCAATCTCCTCTTCATCCTTTAATCTACCAAGTTCTAACTCATGTTCCCGTAGCTTGCCAAACAAGGTATCCATATTCATAGTTGTAAGATCTTTGAATTCAGAGATTGTAGTGACTTTTGGTTGCCAATTCCCTTTCAGGCTTTTCAGAATCTTGATGTTGATCTCTTCTTTGTCAAAGGCTTTTCTGAACATCATAGATGCTTTCACCAGCTTTCATTATGAACAATTCATACTCTTGTATCAACGAATTCTTCCTGGCTCTCTTGACTTCATCCGTGCCTTCATGTGTTACCTCTAGAACATCCCACATTTCCTTTGCAGACTTGCATTGGGATATCCTGAAAAATTCATCAATAGTTAGTGCAAAGGCAATAATATTTCTAGCTTTAACATCATACTGAGCTTTTCTATTTTCATTAGCAGTCCACTCAGTAAAAGGTTTCAAAACAATTTCACTATCAACAATTTTTGTAGGCACATATGGACCATTCAAAGTGGCATCCAAAATTCCTTTATCTTGTGATTCAAGAAAGATCTCCATGCGAATTTTCCGAAAAGGGTAATTTTCACCAGTAAACAAAGGTGGTCTGTTTGTTGAAGTACCTTCACCAAAAGTTTTAAAATTTGAAGTCATCCCCAAATTTTAATGTCGAATAGAATAAAAACAGAGTCGACTGAATTTTCAAATATCTTATGAAAACCAACTCTGGTGCCAATTGATAGGAAACAAGTAGGCTTTATTTTACACTAAGAGGGAGGGGGGGAGGGGGTGAATTGGTGTTAGTTCAAATTCAAAATCTTTTCGCAATCATGGTATGAAAATTCAAAGCTTTTGATCTTTCCTTGAAATGCAAGTAATGAAAATTCAATGTAGCGGAAAAACGCAGTTGACTGCTAAACAAATATAGTCGACTGGAAATAAAGAGTGCAGGGATAGAGAAAATCAAACACTGGTTTTTATACTAGTTCGGCCAACAATGCCTACATCTAGTGTCCTTCCAACCTAGGAAGCAAATACACTATAATGGTTGCGGTTTTTATAACAAGGAATTTATAGAAGCACCACGCTAAAATATAAATCTCCTCTCTAACCCAAAACCAAATATAGCTACACACACAAAACCAAAATTGCAGCAAGAATTCCCTCTTCTGCAATTTGCACCCATGTCGAACAATCCTCAACGTGTCACCAGCACTCTTCATAGGATTCCAAGCCTATCACAACAAACTTCACAGGTTGCCAAGCCTTCAATCAAACGTAGCAATCTTCACAGGATGCCAAGCCTTCAAAATCAAACAGAAGCACCTTTTTTGTGCAGATATTGATCAAACAGTATGAGTAATTGACTCCTCCCTTTGAATCTCTCTCAAGCAAGATCACCATTGTCTTCTTGGAGAATTCTTGGAGCTTCTAAAACAAAGAATTCAATCTGAAATAGGAAAATGAAAATATTAGATCATAAAAGTCACAGAACAATTTGCGTTCTGTCTATTTATAGTTTTTTGTTATATCAGATTGCTTATCTGTCGAATAGCCTACTAATTCAGTCGACTGTATTAAAACAGTTATAATAGATAGTCAACACAAAGGCTCCTCAGTCAACAAAATGAATACACATTTATTACAGTTGACCAGGTCACACAATCTTAACTAACTTTTGAAAAATATAGTCGTTGGAGCGTGTAGGTTTAACAGAATTCCAAACAGATCAGTAACACAGTCGAATATGTGATCCCCAATGTCGACTGACACATGAAAAATCGCTTTGAAATTCTTTTCAACACAAAATCTCACATAGAACTGGTTCACAAAATCTGTACAAAGATTTTAGCATAGTCGAATCCATTATGAGTGTATTCGACTGGACTAGAACTTTGTCACAACAAATATAAGTTCATAAGGTGCTTGTGATCTTTTCTTTCATAAATGTGCAGTAATCAAAAACATTTTATTTCACATTTCAATACAAGTGTGTTCCACAAATATAACACACAATCAATCATAGAAACATACAATGTAAAGGAACAAAACATGTTCAGTAGATATAACAAGAACATGTAATACTGAACATGTTAACTGTTATTAAGCACTGTGTTGTCATCATCAAAAACTAGTTTGATATAGAGTCTGTGTTGTCAACAATCTCAACATGTATGCATCTTGATAAGATTTCATTGAAAAGCTGAATTGAGGAATCACTTGTTATAAAAGAATGTGTTTTGAAAATGTTGAACTATTTTGATGATACGTGGGAAGGCTAAGTTTTGTTTTGTTTGCTTGAGGAGAAACAAAGTTCTAAGTTTGGGGTTGTGATAACGGTCTAAAAACCGTTATTTTTACACTTAAATTTGATATCAAATCACACCCTTTATGGCTTAGAATGAGCTTAGAATCATGTAAAACATTTAGTTTAGTCTTAAGAGAGTCAAAAGTGTTTTTTAGAGATATTATGCTTGTTTTACATTGTTTTAACAGGATTTGATGAGAATTGAAGGATGGAAGTGAAGAAGGGAGGACTTAGACTCAAGAAAGGATGAGAAAAGAAGCAAAAGAAGAGTGAGGTCCATCGCTCAGCGCCAATTCCAACGCTGAGTGCCAGCTTCGAGGAGGAAGGCATTGTTTCTCACTTGAGCGACGATGCTGACCGTTTTGCGATTCTGAGGGCCAGCGTTGAGCGTCAGTTTCCACCGTTGAGCGCCCTGCGATTAAAGGGTCCACCGCTGAGCGGTCAAATGGGCGTTGAGCGCCTAAATGATGGGCCTGAGCCGAAATTCTGTTACTTTTCTAAGTTATAAATAGCCCCAGTGCGACCCTCAGAGTAATCTTTTGGTATATGAAGAATTTAGAGCACTTTTTACACTCCTTTGAGGCGGTTTCTTGGATGCTTAGGCTTCAATTTATCAAATCTAGAGTTTACTCTTTCATCTTTTCCATTAATTCCGTCTAGTTTCACCATGTTCATGGTGAACTAATCCCTTTGTTGTTGGGGAAGAATGTAAATCCTTTTGAAACTCTCTCGTATCAAACTTCTTATTATATTCACATGCTCTTATTAGCAATTGTTTGAGTTTTCTTTTCTGATGATAATGCTTACATCATTTAACTCATTCGGTGTTATGATATTTGATTTTTTCGATACGGGAACGTACGGGGAAGTCTAGAACTTATTAGAATTCTCTTGATAATGAAATACTACCTAGGAATAGGAGTAGGACAATCAATTGCTTTAAGCTTCTGTACTTTAATGCATTGGTAATTGCTAGGGAGACTAGGAATGATAAACTAGTAATTGGTAATAGGCTCTCTTCGCCGAGGAATCGGGTTTAGAGTAATCTAGAAAGTTGCATGACATTGATGATAAAGCAAATTTAATAAGAATAATAGATATAAGAGGGTGGATAAGGATGAAATTGTAAACCCCAACAACCCCATTCATACATATCTTTTATTTGCCAATTGATTCAATTTGCATTTGCATGTTTATTTTAGATTTTGCATTCAAAACCCTAAATTCAATTTTTACTCAAGTCTTATGCAATCAATTTACATGAAAGATAAGGCCTAAGAGTCCCTTGGGAAACGATCTGGACTTACTGTCTATTATTACTTGATACGATCTGGTACACTTGCCAGGGGCTTAATAATTGGACCAAGCATCTGGATGACGCTATCAAGCGGTATTTAGAGCCATGGCGTTCTTCCGTCCAACTAAGTCCTGTTGTTTAGTTTTCCTTCACTGTCATTTCTTTCCTTTATCTGTTTTGATTTGAACGTGTTTTGTCCATTAAATCTGTCATTTCTGGTTGTTGTCTTTAGGTTCTGTTGAGTCTGTGTTTGTCCAGCTTTTATTGCTTTATTCATATTTTCATTTTGAATCGGACCACTTCATACTTGAGTCAATTTTTTTTATTTGATTAATATGTCCAGTTTGTCAAGTCATGTGCATTATGCTTTGCTTTTGATTGTCATAAATTCTGAATAATTCAATTGCTTATTGTCTTTGTTTTTGTGCATCACGCGAATCTGGATTGTGAGAACATTTTATACATCATCAATGAGTTGTGAAATTCAATGGAATGAGCTCAATGGAAAATGTGCAATTAGATTTTTGAATTTAAATCACTACATTGGAATTATTGCATCAAACTGGTACTGTTTCATTGGCTGTAATTTTTGTTTGAGCAAATTTGTGAAGAGTTTTTTTTTTTTTTTCTAATGACCAAAATTAATTGCATATCATATGAGCAATGAAATGCTTAGGCATATCTTGGATGCATTGAGTAAACTACAACAGAACTCATAAAAGTAGTTGGCCGATCTGCACCTTCCTTGTTTAAGTCATTTTGTGTTTTAAATATGTTTTGAGCATCTAGATCTTTGCCAATCATCCAATACGTTTTTCTGATACTTTGAGAAACTTTCAATTGTTGTTTTGGAGTCTAATTCATTGTTCCAAGTATGTTTAAAGTGCTGCTTCAAAATTTGGATACTAGAGTTGATTAATATGACTTGCACATGAACTGGATATGCCAAACTATGATATAACTTGAATATGTCCAGAAAATTCATTCAAACAAGTTTATATTCATCAATCAAACATGTTTGTGCAAAGCTAATGTGATTGTAAATGGTTCTGTGCATTTTCACTAGCCTACTAATCCATTTTTAAGCACTTTTCTGGTTCAAATCATTTTATGCATAATTATACTGTTTTGACAAAATACTTTGGTGCATTGACCATTTTGTAAGTTGTAGGAAAAGCTCGAGTCGATATAAAAGTATTAGAAAATTCAAAATAATTGAAATGAAATTAAAAAGCTAAGTGGACCAGTGTAACAAGTTTTCGAATCTGCAAAAGGCAAAGTTAAACACTTTGCACCAAACTGCAGTGTCATTGTGACATTTTCACAAACAGTTTGTAACATCTGCATTGCACATCTAATTTGAGTCCAATTTCAACTTCTGGTCTTTTCTTGCTTTCTTAATCCATTCTAGAACTAATCCTAGGATCATTTTGAGGTGCCTCCTTGATTGCTACCCGATTAATTGCTTGCTTTTTGAGTTCTTGGCTATCCTGCACACAATCTATTTGATAAAAGGTCTTGTGTTGATGTCACTTTGAGTTCATTTTCTAGTAGTCTTACAGTTCTGTAATCACTTAAAAATTGTGATTTAGTGATCTGTGTAAGGTGTTTTATAATGGTGCAACATAGCCAAAGTTCTACACATCAATGGTAGCCTCTTAAGAAGTGGAGTAAAGGTGGAATCAAGTGCAGAAATCCACTTTTGGTGCAATAGTTTTTCACAGCCAAAAGTGTGCAACAACAGACCTTATTCCTTAGCAGTTGCGAGATTTGTATTGAACTTATACAGTTCATTCTTTTGAAAAGCTAAAGCTGCATAGTCTTTTACCCCCTCTCCATTTGTGCATTTTATATTGGTTTCATCCTTTTAATCTCTTGTAATTGGCCATTAAGCAAGTGGCTTGGAAGAATTCTCAAGTGTTCTTCCATCACTTGCAAACTTTGTTTTTAATTTGCTCATTAAAATTGGTAGACGGTGAGTGTGTCTTGGATCCAAAGTTCCAAGCCTTACCTAGGAGACCTCATTTCTTTCATTCTCGAATGCGCTTAAGAAAATCTTAAAGTCAGAATTGAGAATCTAGTTCTTTCCTTTGTGTTTCTTGGATTGAATCTCAAAATTTTAGTATGTTTAAAGGAGATTTTGACTTAAGGAATTTAAGCAAGTAACTAGGAGCATTTTTGGCAAGGAAAGACTTGGTATTTAAGCAACCTTCAAGGTTCACCTCTCTTACCTGGAATTTTCTCCCCAGTGAAAACTCTTATACTTTACTTCAATAAAACCTTTAGATTTCAAGAATGTCTAGGATACATTCCCATAGGATTAGCTACCCTGAAGAGAAACTTTCTCTCCAAACCTTAGTCAACAAACTTGGTAAGAATGAAAGTGAGCAAGAAAAATCAAATGTTAAAAAACAACTTCTCATGATAAAAAGAGTTTTGGAAAACCATCCAAGTGTAGAACATCTATCACAAAGAGAGGCTCTATTTCATACAAGATATCAAATTCAAAATAAACTTTGTTCTCTCATTATTGATAGTGGTTCGTGTTGCAATTATTGTAGCATTATAGGGTGGTTGAAAAATTGAATCTTGATGTAAAACCCCATCCCAAACCTTACAAAATTCATTGGACCAATAAAGATTGGAATATTACAGTCAAGAATCAAGTCATAGTAACAATATCCATTGGAAACTTTAAAAATAAAGTTTTACGTGATGTAATTCCAATGGAAACTTGTCATGTGTTATTGGGAAGACCATGGAAATTTGACCATAAAACAATTCATAATGGTCTTACCAATACAATAACTGTACACCAAAATAAGAAAAAAAAATTGTGTTTCATCCTCTTTCGTCATCTCAAGTGGCTGAGGATCAAGAATAAATGCAACTTAATAGGGAAAGAGAAAGAGAAGAAGAGAAAGAAAGAGAAGAAGAAAGAAGAGACGAAGAAAGAAAAGAAAAGGAAGAGAGAAGAAGAGAAAAAGAGAGAAGAGAAGAAGAAGAGAGAAGAGAAGAGGAAGAAAGAGAAAGAGAAAAAGAAGAGAAAAGAGAGCAAGAGGAAAGAGAAGAAGAGAAAAGACAACAAGAGAAAAGAGAGCAAGAAAGAAAGGAGCAAGAGGATAGAGAAAGAAAGAAGGAAGAATAGAAGAATATGAAAGAAAAGAACAAGAGAATAGGGAGAAAGCACAACTAAAAACAAAACCTCTGCCTACACTCCTCATAGAACCAAGACTCTTAAGGGGAGGTTTTCTATCCTTTAACTTTTCACCATTTATCCTTAGGTTTCCAAAATTTAACTTTTATTTTAAAGAAATTTCGCTTCCATATTTTAAAACATTACAACTTTCAACGTGACAATTCACATCTTGAGTTACAGTTACCTCCATGGTTACCACTAACTCAAGACAAAAATAAAATTTCAAACAAAGAAAGGCTTCATAGATTTATAAAATTTGAACATTTCCACATTAGGAATCCTTCTTCTAATCTTACTTTTTAATGTATCTTATTGGGTCAATTAAAACTCATTAGTGAAATGTTTGATGCTTATTGCAGATTCACTTTTGACCCAGGCGGAACTTGTATGGAGCCTACAAAAATAAGTCCTCATGTGAACCATCAGATTTGAGGACAAATCATTTCCAAGAGGGAGGGGATGATAGACAGGACCTAAGCCCATCATTTAGTTACGGACCAATTACTATAAGAAAGACAAATAAGGCTTCACAATGACCTTGAAAGCAAGCAAACACCTCTTTTCACACTCCAAAGGAAGGCTAGAAGAGGGTTCAATAAGAGCCATCCGAACTCATGAAGAAGGAGAAGCTTTGAGGAAGCAACAGGGTGGTGCTGAGCGCTCACCCCCTACAGTTGAGCGGTAGCAAATCTGCCACATTTTTTAAAGCACGTTTTTAAAGTGCTTATTCTAGATAGCCTTCACATTTCCCATGCCTTGGTACGTGGCTGGTGATCCAGCTTTAGTGGCAAGCATCTGCGCCACACAAAGCTAGGTGAATCTATTATAAATTCACCTTTGCTTATCTTGTAAAAGGCACATTTGAATATATGGGAGAAAACTCTGCTGATGCATTTTCCAGCTCTTTTCTCTACCCAAGGGTCACTTCTCACTACTTCCTCCCTTACCCCTCTAACTTCCTTTCTTGATGGAGGGTCGTCTGAGCTATAGTTGCTCCATTGAAGCACCTCACCCACTCCAAACAACCACCAAAACACACTACTTCCGCTGCCAGAAAAATCATCTTTTCAACCACTGAACCATTTTGCTGCTCTGTGATGGACCAAGCAACTGGATGACACTATCAGTTTCTATGTAGTCCTATTTATTTCCTACAGTCTATTACCACTAGCCACTATAGTTCTTGTAATTTATTGTTGTTCATCATTGTAGGTCGTCATCAACTACAGATGGCAATCTAGTTCATACAGTTTGTTGTTGTCCACCAATGCTGATCATGTCCACTATTGATGGTAATCTTATTTTTCAAAGTCATCATAGTTGAAGTTTTATAGTAGTCCACTGTTAAGACTTTGGAAAGTGTACCGAATTGTATCAAGTAATATAAAATGGTAAGACCAAGTATCGTTTTCCCAAGAGACTCAAGGCACTAAACAATTGTGCTTTTGCTTAACCAATTAAGACTATAAGAACAATATTTTGGGATTTTTGAATGCAAAACAATAAAAGTAAATATGTATGTAATTTGATCAATTGAGGCTAAACACAAAAGTGAATGGCTGATGTTGATAGTATGAGATGAATATGTTGTTAAGGTTTAAATTTCACCTAATCACTCTCATGCATACACGAATTCATCTTCTTCATTAATGTTATTGTTGTAACATCCCAAAATTCTCACACCAATTTTTTTTTTCATAAATAAACTGTAACACTTACATAATCTTCTACCAGGAAGTACAAAGAATTTCGCACTAATTACACATTTTAAACTCAGATTTCAATTTCCCACCCATAAAGATAACTCGAACTTTTCTCTACTATTCTTCTGCCTCTATCTTCACTTGTACTTGATTTAGACGACATTCCTTCATCTGCTCCCGTATAACATATATGTTATATGATCATCGCAAAAATATAATTTTTCGTCACAAACACAAAAAGTAAGGGTAAGCTACCATGAGAGAGAATATTAAAATAAGGTATAACATAATTATCACAAATACTTCATTTTCAATAAAAATTAATATCAGACACCAATGATTATACTAGACTCTATTATATAGAACATTGATGAAAGTCTCTGGTGGTCGTGCACTTGTGGTGACCTCCATTCCCCATACAACAATGAAATGGCCAAATACAATCCAACCTGTCACCACAAGGTTAGTCTGTTATATGTCCAAAATCAGCACATAGACTAGGACCTCAAGCCCCTATCACCACATAACTCATCGTCCTCTACTTGAGACTGGAGAGTTATTAGAGTATCAAGATAACCTTCCCATCAGGACCCTCAAAATCAACATGTTCATTAATATCATGCCACTACAGAATCTCTCCACGAGAGTTATATCATGTTCATATTCATCAACTCACACCATGCCACTACAAAATCCCTCCACATAACTCATACAAAATGAATATATCATAAAATAAATTTCCTATACAAAATCTGTTTGACAAGAATTTAGTTGAAATGGTCACCGTAGAAGAATAAAATGTTTGACGAATCAAACTCGCCATAAACGCTAGTACATATCACTAGTCACAACTTATTGGATCAGACCAGGGCTGCTCTATGATCAGGGATGTACCAACTCCGGTTTTTAAGATTCCTCTATCCTACCATGAAAAAAATAATAATTTTAATATAAACGTTTTGGGGAACCAAGAAGTTGAATCTGGTAAAGCCGGTTAGACATCTTCTTATCCTTCCAAATAGATGCAAGAGAAAATGGATATACAAACACATACACGCAATAATTCATACAAACATCATAAAATCTATCCATCACAAAAATCTTACTAATTGAATATATTACAAAATAATTTAATAGTACATAATCTGCCTAATAAGAATTTGGTTAAAAACTCATTAAGTAGACTTCCAAGAAAGATAGGTGCGTCACAATGGACAACTTATGTACCAGGTCTTTGCTAGAAAAAGTGTTCCTCAACTTATTCTTATCAAAATTCTAATTTACAGATTCAAATTAACAACATATAGTATTTAACACATAAATTCATGGTCTAAACAATTATATAATATAACACATAGGCATACACAATAATTCAATACATGAATAGTCATACAATAGTATTAGATAATTAACATAAAAGCTTAGAAAGGTTAGCTCGCCTTACATCTTTTCCAGACTTAGTTTCCTCCTCAGAAGTCGTTCCCCCAAAAATCCTCCAGAACCTCTACTATCTTGCAACTAAAAACTTTCTTCCTAACTTTTTCTTCTCTATTTTTTTTTCAAGATTTCTCACTTGATTCTTCCTCTCTTTCTGCAGAATAACCTCCCCTCCAATGGCTATTTATAGTCCAAAAATTTTACTATTTAATAATTTTTTAACATTATTTATTATTTTAATATTATTTTATTATATTAATATTTTAATCACCACTTGAAATATTTAATCCTTTAATCATTCATTTCAAACGTGGAGTGCTTATCCATTATTTATTTATTTATTTATTTTATAAAACCTTCTAAAATAGGTTTTCAAAATTTTGAACCCCTCCTTTTGAAATTATTATAATTCTCTATCATAAATTTTAATTTTTCTAACCATAATTTTTTTAATTAATTATATTTTCTATCCATTAAAATTTTTATTACTAATAATAAGGCTAAAATTTACTACTATTTATTAAAATATATATTTTTCATGGGTCTTACAAATGTCACTTTCTAATTTACTTTCAACCCGATGTCTCGATGAAGAAAGCCTCCTCCTAATTACTAGTTCACAATGTCTTGTATCCCTAGCAACTAATCATGCATTACATTCGCACAGAAGCTTAAAGGCAATTGGTACTCCTATCCCTATGTCTAGGTAATATTGCTCCCTAGATTGTGATTTGTAAGATATCTGATGAGTCAATATTTTCTTGACTTCACATAGTTTATTGTGCTAGAATTAATCAGGGAATTGTGCTTAAATGTCTACTATTTTCCCGTTTTTGCTAATTGTGCTTAATTTGACCAGAAATTTTGATTTTAATTAATTTGAATTATCTGAGCTTATTATTTGCATTATTAACTGTAGGGAATATTTTGGAAATAAAATTTGGGACACTTGAAGGTTATATGAGATTGGAGATTGAAAAAATGCACATAAAAGCTCACGACCCCTCTTGACAAGTGCAACAACACTTTTGCAATTGAATGGATTTTTAGTTTCCACATAATGATTCATTTTGCAATTGAAATTTAGAAGCATATAGTTCATGGTGACTGTCCAAAGAAAGAAAAGGAATTGTCATCCAAGTTGGGTTTGGAAAGTTGAAACAAAAAGAAGAGATTCGCTGGAGTCAAATTAGAAAAAAGAGAGGTGCATATGGTGATGCTCTTGCTGCACTCCACGCACACTTGATTCAGCATGTTTTTCTTTGCTAAAAGAAAAGAGATCATGTTACGGTCCAACTGCCACTTGAGAATTGAAACACGTCACGACTTGGGCTTCAATAATTACGTCCAGCAATTGATTCAATGGGCTGAGAATAAAAAGCACCAGTTGGAATACATGGAAGAAACAGCAGCTGGAACAGAAAATAAAAAAAAACACACAGCAGCTTGAAAAGCTCCAACATGGGTTGCACTCCACATCTTCACACAGCCCAAAGAAAGAAAGCAAACATCAAGCTTCCAGCAACACCCACGGTCCAGCAGAAGCTTCACGGGTTCAGCAGGTCTAGCTTGGAAGGTGCCCATGTCCACATCCAGCAGAGGGAATAGGTCATTCACCATTCATTTAAGAGGAGAGCCGTCACCCATTAGGGATTGACTTTTTCTTGGGGAGCCGTCACACACACTTGGTTATTTTGTTGCTGAAACGTTTTCGGGAGGCAAGGGATGATGTTCACAATCTTGGGAATTGGTTAAATGAAAGAAAGCATTTTTCCTTTTTATTTTTTTGGCAATGCTGCAGCATTTTTGTTTGCTTTGGAGTTTCCCATTGAATGAAACAGCTGCAGCCGTTATTCACTTAGTATATTAGCAACTACTTTTGCATTTAATGTGCTGGTTTCGTGGGGCAACAGCCACCCACACATTGCATTTTTAATTTACCTTCTTATAAAAGTGGTGCAACATGAAGCATCCAGGTTATGGCTAGAAAAAGGGAACTCCTTAGTGTGTTATTTCTTTTATTTTGTTTTGTGAATCTTTAAAGCTTACAAGCTTGCTTTGCATTTTCCAAAACCCTGCACAGGCTCACACGCGGATTGAGTTGAAATATGCACACGGGAGTTGTGCTGTCACGCCTTGAATTTTATTTTACTTTTAAGTGTTGATTTCATTTTTATCGGCTAAAGAAAAAGAGAGTTGGAGCTGGAGAGGTGCACACTGTCGGGCTTGCATTAGCTTTACGAAAAGAGTGAATAAACCTTTTTAATTTTAAGGAGAAAAAAGAAGTGTTAGTTTTATATGGCAGCAGTATGCTCTTACGGTGATTTTTATTTTTGCTTGAAAGTGGAAGTTGTTGAAACGTTCCATTTCTTTATTAGCTAGCTTACTCTTTTATTCCAAGTGTTGCATATTTGTTTACTTTAGCTTACGTTCAATTCTTTTTAGCTCAAGCATTGCATTTTAATAGCCTTGATTGTGTTTGGATATTTATCTATTGCATTGTTCAATTTACTTTATTCGTTCATTATGTTGTATGTTATGTTCGGTTTATTGTTTTCGTTCACTATGTTGTCTGTTCTGTTCGATTGTGTTAATTTAATTGCGATGTTAGCTTAGATTAGGCAGGTTGGTCGTTAGCGATATTATATTGTTTCGTTGAGATTTATTGGACTGTACTTGTGTTTATTATGCTCTGCCTGACATTCTATGAAATCTGACTGTGTTCTTGCAATGGGTATACACTTAGTTTCCCAATTGGTGATTCCATCTTCGTTTAGTTCATCGATCTGTATAGAACACATCGGAGGGAATAGGTGTATTGCGTTCGCTTAGTTCGAAATTTTGAAGACCGAATTAGCCTTCGCTTAGTTGGGTGATTCGTGTCGGATTTGGATTAGAGTAGTGTGTACTTGTCGTTAATCTGGGATAGGAAGCATAGTAATGAGTTAATGACCAACCATTTTTATTCTGTATTTGATTCCGTTTTTACATTTCTGTTTGCATTTCTTTTATATTTCTTTTGCATCTGTGTTTTAATTTAGTTCATTTGCATTCACAAAACTTTCACAAACCCCCCACTTCGTGTTTGACCTGATTCTCGAACCACAATTTGGTCCTTGAGAGACGACCTAGGAGTCACTTCCTAGTACTATACTACATTCTTTATGCACATTAAATTTGCATGGGGTGCGACACCCATCAATATCTCTTGATATCAATCCTAGGGAGAGAAAAGGAGAGTTGTCACATCCCCAAATCGTCCAACCCTAGGAGTACGAAATCTCCTGATATTTACAAATCATAAGATTTATGCTATACATGAATAAAATATCATAAGCATTTGAGAAAAGAAACATAACTCTAACAATTAACGAAAGAAGCATATATCAATAGCAAGAATAAATTCAAATACAGGAGAGTTTAGAGGTTACATCTTTTCCCAACAACAAATAAGATTAGTTCTCCATCTTCATGGAAAAACTAAGTGTACAATGGAATGGGAGAGATAAAACCCTAGAAAGAGAAGAGGAGAGCTCTCACATCCCTAAATCTGCCCCCAAAGGGGTGAAAAATGTGTTTTTGTGCTTAAGCCATCAAAAGATACAAATCCTAAGATGTCTGGGTCTTTAAATAGGGTAGAAAAATAAGAGAAAACGGGTCCAGGCCCAAAACAGATCATAAAAATAGCAGAAAATTGGCCCAAAACATATGTCACTAGCGCTCAGCGGTAGGTGCGGCACTCAACTATCGCTCAGCGATGGCGCTCAAGCACGACACAGAAAAAAAATTGGCACTTAACAGTACAAAATTGTCGCTCAACGCCACCTGTGGTGCTAAAACTGCACTTTGGTTGACTTTTTGCATTCAGGTTGACTTTTCTGCACTCTGGTTGACTTGTCTGCATTCTGATTTACTTTTCTACACTCCAACCATTTGATATTTTGACTCTTCTTTCAATTCATTCCATTAGCCTACAAAATTAAGGGAATTTAGTAATAAAATCATAAAGTATAACCTCAACTCTCTTATTCACAAAACCAAAGCAAAATCATGAGTCCAAGCAAGTTTCTAAGTCAAAAAATGTGCATTTAATATCAAAATTACATCACAGATAACGGTATTTTCAATCGTTATCACAACCCAAAACTTGAAACTTTGCTTGTCCTCAAGCAAAAATATAACTTGGCTTACATAGAATAGATATACTACAACAATCTAACACATTAAAAAGCATTTTTCTCTAAGACAAGTAAATCACTCATGTATGCTCATCATAGAAAGATCAATCAAGAAATAATGATGTCTTAGCCAATTAAGCTTCAATTATGGTGCTCACATAACAATGAATACACAACAGATGGAAGAAGATGAGTGATCAATAGCTAAACAAAAATTATTTTCTTTAATGCATGGATTCATTCCTCACCAAAGGCAGTGTTTCACTCAAGCACTCAAAAGTGTATAACTCAAGCACTCAAAAGTGTTTCACTGAAACTTAAAGGTGTATAGTGAGGTGTCAGTTTCTTTTTCACTCTACTATCACAACGTCACATAAATTAATTTTGTTGTTCATTTAAGCACATCAAAACACATTCACAAGCAAATTATCATTAGAAGGACTTTCTAAGGCTTGTAACGTGGTTGGGCTAAGAAGAAAACTGGTTTTTCTAGATCAAAAATTCCTTGAGTTAAGAGAGTCATTCACAAATTTCGCATTCACCCTTTTTGGCATTGAGATTTTCTTTCCTTTCATTCCATTTTCTTTTCTTTTTTGTTTTCATACTTGCTCAACTCTTAGCTCAATGCATATTCTCTTTCTTTTTTTTTCTTTTTTTACAAATTTCCCAACAACCCTAAACTTGAACCTTTATCAATACCATACAAATATTTTCAACTCAACTCAAGGTAAAGATTTCAAAAGGGATTTTTTCACAAATTTAGGCTTAAGGTTCAAAGGATGGAAAAAACATTGTTCTTTTGTTGGGTTTGAAAATTGCATTGGCTTATATTGGAGAAGAACAAATGGCCTTGATCATATGACACATGCAAGCAAATAGTTCAACAGAAAAACTTTAGCAAAATCAACTATGATTCCAAAGCATTAACATTCAACAATAAAACTCTGGAGCCCAACTTCTCACAAGTTAACTCAAGTTCCACAATTTAATATATATCCTGCCAAGCATATCAATCACCATTGAAACCATGCATCTATTTTATACAATTATGAGAAACCACTATTTGTGCTTAATAGTTAATTCAAACATTAACTCAACCATGCATTTCAAGCAGTAGAGAACACAAGACAATATTACTCATCACAAAATAGTTCATCACATAATATCAACCATTGTAGAGTTATTCTTTCAACCAAGTATATAGCTTATTAAAAACAAAATTCAAACAAGCATAAAAATAAAACAAACCTTGATATTATAGCATCCGTCAGTAGATGCTATGTCTCATCGTCAACCCCTGCTATCACAACATCCATCAGTAGATATTGTCATCTGAATCTTCATCATCACATTGTCCATTAGTAAATGCTTTAACCTAGTAGCATTCATTAGTAAATGTTGTCAGTAACATCCATCAGTCGATGTCTACACATAGCATCCATCAGTAGATGTTAATCTTTCTTATCTTCATCAGCATCCATCTGTAAGAGCCAATCTTTCTCATCTTCCTCGACATCCCTCAGTAGATGCTTAATCCCCTAGTATCCATTAGTAGATGCTATCATTCATCATCCTCATCATAGCAGCATCTATCAGTAGATGTTGAGTCCTCCTAACATCCCTCAGTGGATGTTGTACAACATCCATTAGTAGATGTTGTCATTACTGCAAAACAAAAATCAAATCCAAACCACACAAATAATTAATTCAAAAGAAAAAAGTTAGAAATTGGGTTTCCTCCCAACAAACGCTTCTTTAACATCACTAGCTTGACCCAATTAAGCCTAATCCAGATTTTTGATGTTGGCGTTCTTCCTTCCTTCATGACACAAAAAAATCTCGGCAATTTTCTTGTCACCAACTTCATTCTTCTATAATAAGGAGCCTCAATCTCAAGAACTCTATTTGCTTTGATAGTCTTAACAACCCATAACCTAATCTTGAATTTCACTAGTGAGGTTTGGGTTCATCACTTTTCATATCACGGTGTTGGTGAACCAATTCTCCTTTCTTATCTGCCTTCTTCATTATCTATCTTCTTTATCTACTATTGGTAGTCTTCTCTACTTCCAAACCTAAAAAGAGATGTCCTAATGATCTTGTGCTTCTAGTACAAATTTTATCCTGCATACACTCAAGAACACTGCACTAGAGCACAAAATTAGCCAATAAAAAACAGTAAAAGATATATTTTTTTCCTTCTTTTTTTTTAGAAAGATAAAGTCTAATCAGTTAAGCATCACACAAATAGAATAGTTATACCACGAGCCCCCGGCAACGACACCAAAAACTTGTTAAGACTCTTGCAAGTGTATTGAATCGTATCAAGTAATATAAAATGGTAAGACCATATGTCGTTTTCCCAAGAGACTCACGACACTAAACAATTGTGCTTTTGCTTAACCAATTAAGACTATAAGAACAATATTTTAGGGGTTTTTGAATTCAATACAATAAAAGTAAATATGCATGCAATTTGATCAATTGAGGCTAAACACACTAATTACTAGTTCACAGTGTCTTGTATCCCTAGCAACTAATCATGCATTACATTCGCATAAAAGCTTAAAGGCAATCGGTCCTCCTATCCCTATGTCTAGGTAATATTGCTCCACAGATTGTGATTTGTAAGATATCTCTTGATAACAATCCTAGGGAGAGAAAAGAAGAGTTGTCACATCCCCAATCGTCCAACCCTAGGAGTACGAAATCTCATGATATTTACAAATCATAAGATTTATGCTATACATGAATAAAACATCACAAGCATTTGAGCCAAGAAGAATATCTCTAACAATTAATGAAAGAAGCATATATCAATAACAAGATTCAATTCAATTACAAGAGAGTTTAGAGGTTACATCTTTCTCCAACAACAAATAAGATTAGTTCTCCATTGTCATGGAAGAATTAGGTGTACAATGGAATGGGAGAGATAAAACCCTAGAAAGAGAAGAGGAGAGCTCTTACATCCCCAAATCTGCCCCCAAAGGGGTGAAAAATGTGTTCTTGTGCTTAAGCCATCAAAAGATACAAACCATAAGACATCTGGGTCTTTAAATAGGGTAGAAAAATAACAGAAAACGGGTCTAGGCCCAAAACAGATCATAAAAATAGCAGAAAACTGGCCCAAAACACACATTGTCGGCGCTCAGTGCCAAAATGGCGCTCAGCGATAGGTGCGGCACTCAACTAGCCCTCAACAGTGGCGCTCAGGCGCAACACAAAAAAAAACTGGCGCTCAACGCCACGTGCAGTGCTAAAACTGCACTCTAGTTGGCTTTTTTGCATTTTGGTTAACTTTTCTGCACTCTGGTTGATTTTTCTACATTTTGGTTGACTTTTCTGCCCTCCAACCATTCGATACTTTGACTCTTCTTTCAATTCATTCCAATAGCCTACAAAATTAAGGGAATTTAGTAATAAAATCATAAAGTATAACCTCAACTCTCTTATTCAGAAAATCAAAGCAAAATCATGAGTCCAAGCAAGTTTCGAAGTCAAAAATGGTGCATTTAATATCAAAATTAAGTCACAAATAACGGTATTTTCAATCGTTATCATCCACAACTATCGAATATTATTCTCCATGACTGCTTTTAGTTGTTCCTTAACCTCTATTTGCACTCTTTATCAATTGAATGTCAATAATGCATTCTTCAACTATAATTTGTAAGAAGAGATTTATATAGAGCAATCTCCTAGTTTTTTTGCTTAGGGGGTGTCTTCTGGGTTTCTATTTCGTCTTTTTCCCAAATCATCAAATGTTGAGTGTCACTTGAATGCAAAAGCATATATTTTCACTAAGTCTTTATTGATTATATTCGTAACAAGTTTGGTACATAAGATTTGTAAGCATCAGTTTGAGGAAGAGTGTTAGATATATTATATTTATCTTATCTTTACTTTTTATCTTTAGTTACTTTGTTATTATTTCTTACTGATAGGGGGAGCCATGTAGCTGAACCCATATCTCACATTGTGTTTTTGATGATGACAACAAAAATGTTTTATAAGTTTCTTGCACATCTTATTAGCAAATTGTTTCTTGATTACATTTGTGTATGTGCTTGAACTATTTGTGATGTATATTCATCGTATGAAAATGAATCTTTGATTGAAACACTTTGCACATTACATATCTATATGAATTAATCATTACACTGATTATATAATCTGTTAGATTCATTAGATATCAGTATATGCTTAACTGTGGCAAAACAACAAGTTTTAACTGATTAGATTTTGGGTAAAATCGATTAAAACTCTTGGTTATGCCTGCATATGCTTACTGAGTGCATTGATGTGATTTGAATGAAAAAGTTTTCAAAATTTGCTTGAGTATGATACTTAACCGATTATGTTATTTCTCTAATCGGTTAAAATGCGTGTTGATTGAAAACTTGTTTATTGATTAGTCATAATTGTAATAACGGTCATATTTTTAATTGTTATGACTTGTATTAATTGCTTAATCGATTATGTGCTCTACTTAATCAGTTAAAATTTGCAAAATGTAAATCTGGTATAGCAGAAGGAATTGGCAAACTGATTACGTTATTTAGCTAATCGATTAAAATGTGTTTGCACTGATATTTCTATAAATAGATACATGGCTTAATACCACTATTGGTCCCATTTTTTGTCAGTTTTGTTTGAAATGGTCTTAATTTTTTTAAATGTTCAATGTAGTCTAAAGATCATAACTTGTGTTCAATTTAGTAATTTTTGCAAATGTCGTTTAAATCGTTAACAGCATAGTGTCAAAGTCAGCAATCAGTGACCTATTTTATTTAATGTGGCTATCTCTCGTCATCTTCATCCTAGCCACTTCATCATCTTTCATCTTCAACCTCAGGCATAACAGTTCACCACCGTAAAAACAAATTCATGGCTAGACTATCTTCGTCGCGTCTTCATCTTCCTCGAAACCCCCAAATCGCAATCACCGTGAATCACAAAACCTCCATCGTGAAATCTTCCATCGCCACCAATAGACCCCGCTAAACCTCTGCCATTATTCAAACCCTAAAATCCCAAAACAAATAAATCACAGTCTATTTATTTTGACCAGTTTGTAATGTGTTTGCAATTGTTCCCACCATAAAAAAGAACACATAGAGATAGATCCGGTAACTGAAATAGTTTCATTCTCTGTAGGATTAATCAGAATTAATGTATGATTCCATTTGTAGGTCTGAAGAAAAATCCTTACCTCATGAACAATATCACACCTAAATCATCACAACTCAATTCAACAGACAATAAAATATTTAAAATAAGGAAGAATTGTAAAGAGAATTTGATGATGAATCGGTAATGGCAGAGAAGATTTGATGAGAACTGATGGTACTGCTGGTGGATTCTGCGAGGTGACGAACACTGCTGGGGGGGGGGGGGGTAGTTGTAGTGGTGTTTTCGGTGGGTGTCGTTTCCGATTTGGATCTTACTAGAGAAGAAGTGAAAAGAGGGGAGAAACAAAAATTTGCCTTCGCACAACAGCGGCGTTTACTCCGAATCGGAACCCTAACAATAGCGGCAACGATGTCATACGATAGCTTCTAGAGGGACAACTGTGGAAGAGAGGAGAGCTCACACATTGGAGAAAAGAAAGACGTCGACCTTTTAGGTGACGTCGCCGAGCGTCGCGATAGTGAGAACGACTACTACAGCGGTTACGGTGGCCTGGGTTATTCTTCACTCTCCAAACTTGTGGCGAAGCACCCAACCCTAACTCCAACGAACACGAGGCATAGTTGCCAGCGGCAATGTCGCTACTTTGTCTTAAAGTGTCCACGTCAGCAATTAAATGACATCTTATTCACTGATTGCATAGCTAGACATTTGGCTATTAATGATTTAAACGGAGTTTGCAAAAAGGACTAAATTGAACATAAATCACAATGTTTAGGACTACATTGAACATTTTAAAAAAATTAGGACCATACTGAGAAAAGCTCACAAAAATTGGGACTAGCAGTGGTATTAAGCCTAGATGCATTGCTCTTTGAATTCAACAACTTTGATGATTCATAACTTTCATATATGACTAGTTTGAGCTTTTATTGCAAGAGCTTTAGAAACTCTCCAAAATCAAGATTATCAAATTTGGAGGAAATTCTCAAAGATTCTTGAAGATTTCAAGTGTTGTTATAGATTGATCGTATCTACACATGTGAGGTGTACTTTTCCTGAGATAAAATTTCATTTGTAATCAAGAGTGATTGTGGTTCCCTGTTGCTGTTGATGAAGGTTGAAAAACAGTTACTTTCATATGTCAATTTGGACCAAATTACACCCTTTACTACTCGGAATGAGCTTAGAATCAAGCAAAAC
>NW_014542365.1:946710-948348 GCF_000741045.1 Vigna radiata var. radiata | reverse complement strand
GCCGAGGGATCGGGTTGAGGGGAGGCTAAGAAAGTCGCATAACAATTGAATCGATCAACTAATATTCAAGGGTAGTATGTAAGAGAGAGTGGAATAGATGAAATTGTTAGTACTCAACAACATCCATTCATCCATTGTTTTGTGTTTAACCTCAATTGATCAAATTGCATTCATGTTTATTTTTCTACACTTTATAAAAATCTCAAAATATTATTTTTATAGTCTTGATTGGTTAAGCAAAAGCACAACAGTTTAGTGCCGTGAGTCTCTTGGGAAAACAATACTTGGACTTACCATTTTATTATTACTTGAACGATTTGGTACGCTTGCCAATTATTCAACAGCTGTTGGCCAGGAAGAAGGACTTAGAAGAGTTCTTGTGACTTAGATTAGGGTATCTCTAACTGTTGACAGAAAGATGTTGTTCTTTCAAGGTGTATTTGTTAAAAGTGATTTGGAGTTGTGAGGAGAGTACATTGAGAAGGTTGTCTCTGTATCTTGCTTGTAAGAACTTAATCATTATAGTGGAATCCTTTCAATCTAAGGTTGATTAAAAGAAGACTTGATGTAGGCAGGTTGGTCGAACCAGTATATATCGTTGTGTGATTCTTTATTTCCTTATACTTTTGCATTGCTATTATTTCTTTATTTGATTGCATTCCAAGAAAGTTCAAAAGATTTCAAAAATATTTTAAAAGAACTTATTTTTACAGAGGGAAACCAATTCAACCCCCCTCCCCCCTCTTGGTTGAGAAACTTGGCCTATCTTTTTCTACATTTCTTATTTTTATTTTGAGCTTAACCCATATTTCTTCTATTCTAAATACAATACCCTATTTGTATATTCAACACAAGGGAGATTAATCTCATACATAGTTTTTAACTATGTTCAACAGTTATTATGTTGAGACAAGACAAGCTCGTATATAGAACCCTCGGTTTTCATGTTTAACCAAACAACATGAAACAAATTAGTCTTGAATATCCTTGTAGAAAGTAACCTAAACAATAAACGCTAGGATAGAAATCCTAAGTCTGAAAGAACAAGTATCCAGAGAAAAAATCAAACATATTAAATCTACTAGCCTTAGAAAAGACGACAAACAATCTCCCAAGATATAAAACTAACACACACAATACTAGAAAAATAATATTATAGAAAAACACAAACAAAATATAAGAATTAGGCTTAAACTCCCAACAACACAAAAGCCTTAGAAAAACACTTAGGTTTGTAGAAAACATAAAAGCACCTAAGTAAAAATACCCACATATAATGGTAAACGACTGATAAAGTAAAAGCGTCTGAGAGAGTTATGCTAAACACATAAGCTACAATTTACCCAAGGGGTATTCAGTTGAACTCTCGAGAAAACAGAAAAAGTGTCAAGACTATGTCTTTGACAAAAACACCTTAAAAAGCTTAAACCTATAAAAGAAATTATAACTTGTTAAGCACTCTTACTCTAAAAAGGAAAAATCATGAAAAACGTTTACATCGGTCTAGACAATACATAAGCTAAAACTATCATTTTGTCCAAATATGAAGTCCTTTCTCAATGCTTGGTATCTTTAGATGAAAAGCTAATTTGTTAAACACTACCTCAACAATAGAAAATGAGAAAAACACTTTGTTGT
>NW_014542365.1:892046-943265 GCF_000741045.1 Vigna radiata var. radiata | reverse complement strand
CATTGTTTTGCAGGGTTTTAAGGTGAATTGAAGATGGAAGTGAAGTAAGGTGGACTTAGACCCATGAAAGAAGGAGAAAAATGATGAAAAGAAGGCTCAAGTGAGCCGTTGAGCGCCAGAATGGGCTGCTGAGCACTCAGAGCGATTAGAGGGAAACCGCTCAGCGGGAAAACTAACCACTGAGCGGTCAAAGCACCAAGAGGGAAACCACTGAGCAGTGAACTCAGGCGTCTGGGCGGTTGTCTGTTTTTATTAGCTAGATTCTGTAATCTTTCTATTATCTTTTTGGGCTTATATATAGCCTCAGTGCGAATCATAACATATTCTTTTGGTAGAGAGAGACGTCCAGAGCTATTCCAAACACCCTAGAGGTGGTTCCTTGGATGCTTATGCTCTAATCTACCAATTTTAGGGTTATTTCTTCCATTCTTTTATTAGATTTCATCTAGTTTCACCATGATTATGGTGAACTAAACCCTTTGTTGTTGGGGAACAATGTAATCTTTTGAAACTCTCATTTATCCAAATTCTTATTTATTTCATATGCTTGTCATATACTTGTTTATCAATTGTTGGGTTCTCATTTATGCTTAATGCTTTTATTGTTTAATTCATTCAGTAAAAGTGGTTTGTCTTTATTGATACGGGGACGTACAATAATGTCATGAACTAGTGAGAAATTCCTTGATTATGCTAATACCGCCTAGGGATAGGGGTAGGACGATCAATTGTATTTTGCTTCCGTTCACATTGCATTATTAGTTACTAGGGGAGGCTAGGGATAGCAAGCCGGTAATTAATAATAGGCTCTTTTCACCATGGGATTGGGTTAAGGGTAGGTTAGAAAGTTTGCATGACAATTGGATAAATAAGTGAAGTAAATAAGAAAAGTAGATATATGAGATTGGATAAGATGAAATTGTAAACCCCAACAACACCATTCATCCATGGTTTTTCCTTGCCAATTGAATCATTTGCATTTGCATGTTTAGTTTTTGTTCTTTGCATTCAACACTTACATGTAATTCTTTTCTCAAGTCTTAAGCGATTGGGTTACACGAAAGATTAGGCCTTTGAGTCCTTTGGGAAGAACGATATTGGGTTTACCAATTATATTACTTGATAACGATCTGGTACACTTGCNAGTGGCTTAATAGAAAAAGTGTCAANACTATGTCTTTGACAAAAACACCNTAAAAAGCTTAAACCTAAAATGTAAAAGAAANTATAACTTGTTAAGCACTCTTGCTCTAAAAAGGAAAAATCATGAAAAGCGTTTACATCAAATCTAGACAATACATAAGCTAAAACTATCATTTCCTCCAAAGATGAAGTCCTTTCTCAATGCTTGGTATCTTTAGATGAAAAGCTAATTTGTTAAACACTACCTCAACAATAGAAAATGAGAAAAACACTTTGTTGTTCNGAGCAAAGCATTAAATGACATTAAATGCTCAACGTTCAANAATAACAAAAGTGACAANAGATNTATGATGAATGTACTACACNCATCTGATANCGGTCTAAAAACTGTTATTTTCATATTTGATATCAAAACACANNCTTTTATGGCTTAGAATGAGCTTTAAATCAAGTAAAACACTTAGTTGTGTCTTGTGAGAGTCAAAAGTTGGTTTTAGAGATATTATGTTTGTTTTACATTGTTTTGCAGGGTTTTAAGGTGANTTGAAGATGGAAGTGAAGTAAGGTGGACTTAGACCCATGAAAGAAGGAGAAAAATGATGAAAAGAAGGGTCAAGTGAGCCGCTGAGTGCCAGAATGGGCTGCTGAGCACTCAGAGCGATTAGAGAGAAACCGCTCACCGGCAAAACTAACCACTGAGCGGTCAAAGCACCAAGAGGGAAACCGCTAAGCAGTGAACTTAGGCGTCTGGGCGGTTGTTTGTTTTTATTAGCTAGATTCTGTAATCTTTCTTTTATCTTTTTTGGCTTATACTAACCAATAAAAAGCCTCTTGCAGACTAAAAAGTATTAAACACACTCTTAGTAAAACAATAGACAGTGAACAAACTCTGAACAAAATTAAGTGCTCAATGCTTGAAAACATCAAAGTAAACAAGAAATATGGCATACTTGATATATAGACATTCGTTTAATCTTGTGCAAGACAGTTACTACAAGCATTCATCTGCTCTGAGAATAAAAAAATGAACATTGGAAAGAAGAAGATAAAAGAAAAATGATTTATTCATCAAAAGTTGTGCCAAATGAGAAGTTAAATCTATTTTTGATAAAAAGAAATTGAAAATCATGTTTGCTCTGACAAAAAGACTTCATCCTATGACAAACACCTACACCAATAGCCAAAAGTAATCAGATTTCGAGACTAGCTTCGCCAAACAGTCATATTATCAAATCTCAAGACAAACATCGTCAAAACGGTTATATTGTTAAGGTGTATAAAGAGAAGGTCAACAAAAGAAGAAGAAGATGATGATGAAAAACGAAAGAAGAATATGAAGAAATAACATCATCAAAATTAAGCAAGGAAATCTTTTTTATCTATGAGAGTAAAATTCCTCTAAACAAGGATATAGAGAAAGAGAAGAGCTCAAGAAAAGAAATACTCTGAAGCTTCATCATAATATTAAATTACATTTGTAAGAAGAAAGAAGAGAGAGTAATGGAGTGAAATACCAAGAAGTTCTATCAAGCTTCATTGTAATATCCACTTATTTTTTGTAAGAAAAAAGAAGAGAGGAAAAGAGAAGTCAATTAGTACTCTCAAGCTTCATTGTAATATTTCCTTACTCTTGTAAGTAGAGAGAAAAGAGTGATGAGAGAAATATCCGCAAGTGCTTAGATTGTAATGTATTGAACATATAGTCTCTCCTTGAGAGTAATAGTCTAAATGACTTGTAAGCAATCGTTGATTGCAATTCTGAAGAGGATAAAAAAACTTGTAACTTAACTTAAGACAATTAAAGAAATCTAGTACCAAGAGTGGTGCGAATAGTCAACTAATCTAGGGTAACGAAAGGTTATTTGATGATCAAGGATACCAGGAGTGATGCAAATACTCATCCAGTTTAGGGTAACGAAAGGTTATTCGCTGACTGAGGATATGAGAGTGGTGCAAATACTCATTCAGTCTAGGATAACGGAAGGTTATTCACTAAATAAGGATACGAGGAGTGGTGAGAATACTCAATTAGTCTAGGGTAACTAAGGGTTATTCGCTTATTAGGGATACCACGAGTGGTGAAGAATACTTCACAACCAAGAGCGTGTCAAACTCAACTAGTGCATTAGAGTGATACCAAAAGCGTCTAAAGATACCATGAGTGGTGAATAATACTACGCAATCAAGAGTAAGTGAAACTCAAATAGTTAAAAAGTGGTTACTCAATAGGACTAGGGACACCAAGACTAATTTAAAACACTCAAATGTACTTTATTGAATACTTAAATGGAATCTTTTAAGTTAACTTAGAGGAGAATTGGATGTAGCTCTAACGAGTGAACCAATATAAAAATTGTTTGTGTTATAGTCTATCTAATAAACAATTGCTTCATGATGAAAACTATCCTCATACACAATTAAGTTAATAACAAGTAATCAACAAGTTGTTATATCTTCAATGGGTTACTGCCTAGATATCTCTTGGGAAACATTGAGTTAGCTCTATAAACGATCTACACAGAATAACAATTATAGGTTAAGCATAACTAACTCATAAGTATTACATACATCAAGATAAGCTTTATAACTCAAAAAGAATTATGAAAACACTATTCAACTTCCTTGTAATATTTTTTCGCAACTTCATATCATTGGTAATTATCGATGAATATGTAATATATAAACTAATAAAAAATATAAGTGTTTTGGTAATGGTAAATATTTGTTGCAATGTTATTTTATTTAAATAAATTACAATTTAATATTTATATTAATTTTATTTTAGATATATCAAACAAAATAAATATATAATGTTTTTATGTGAATTTATTTATTTATATTTATAAAAGGAATATATATATATATATATATATATATATATATATATATATATATATATATATATATATATAGATAGATAGATAGATAATACGTAATAAAATACTTTATTTAGTATATTACTTTAATCTATAATCGTATATAGTAAAATATTTTTATTTAATGTTGATTACAACAGTAGATAAATAAATTATACGCATATAATTATATTTGTAAGAGTGATAGATTTTTTCATATTAAATGAAAATATATATTATATTGTTTTAAATTGTAAATAATTGCTGATTCTATAGTAACTTTTTATGGGAATTTTCTGGTAAATGAAAATATATATTTTATTTTTTTAAATGATTTAATTTATGTTTCTATAAATAATATAACACTATTTTTATAAATGTGACGGATCAATTCATACTATTTTTTTCTTATGTTTTTTTACTGTTAATTTATGTTTTCTTTCTATATGTTAGAGTGTGACGAGACAGATATATTTCGTTCCAAAAAATAGATTTTAAAGTATTTAATTTAAAATATATTTTTTTATATTATCTAGATTGAGTATTTTATAATATATTTTTAAATCTGAAAATTATAAACACAAAAAAATTCTAGAAAGAAAATTTGAATAGAGTTTTAAAATTTTCGTAAAAAATAATATTTAATTCTCTTTTGAGGGTTAGACTATTTACAATACTACTTAAACACTTTGAGTTTATTATATTTAGGGAAAATCTTTGAAAAATAAAAATAATAAAAAATGTTAGTTTTTATATTAGTTTGTTGCAAACTAAGCTATATTTAATTTTTCTTTAAATATCTTTAAGGAGTTGAACTAATCACAACGAATTATAAATGAGTTTAACTACTTATGATTTACAACTAACTCACTAAATTATGCTATATTAGTTGAGATGTTTGATTCAACACATACAAAAATATTGTTGTTTATCTTTTTAAAAAATTTCATCAAAAATTATAGGTGAAAGTAATAATAATAGATTAAAAGAATTATATATTAAAAATTGTACAAGACGTGATTTTATTGTTAAAAAAAAACACTTGATTTTCAAAAAGATTATCGATGTATTTAAGTGAGAATTTAGTGATGCTTTCATAAAGTCATCACTAAAAATGATTTTTTAAACAACGAGTGTATAAAATTGTTTTAAATAAGATAACTTGCACGAGGGGTAGGAATAAGTAAGTTATGTACTCTTTTCCCATTCCTCGTGGTTACTAACTTTTAACGAGGTTCAAGGATTTTTGTACTGTTTTTTCCGTCACTAGGTTAGACCTATTTTCCTCTCAAGGTTTTAACTACATACATGACATTTGAGAAAGAGAGAGTACACCATGAAATAATTATTATAGTGATTTTCCATTACTTTTTTATATTCCATGTTTAGTTATCTTAAAGTCAATAATGATATTTGAGTTCCTTGTAATGAATCTCATCTAAGTTACATTCCTAACTATACACAGAAGAATCTCATCTAATGAAAATATATAAATAAGTCATTTTAGTTTATTCTCTTACCTATTTTATACTATTAGTTATATTTTATAATACTATTAGTTATATTTCTTAACCATTAATAAAACAACTAACTTTATAACCAAGGGTTTAAAGATGTCTAATTACGATTAATATAGTTGTAGTATTAATTTCAATTATATGATATTTTTAAGGTCTAAGTTTAAAAGCCTTTTCTATTGTGAATGAACTAAAAAAAATCCCTATTTTAGAGAGAAAATAATAGGATCCGATCTCATGCAACAATAATGTAAAATTACTTTCCAACTCTAATTTTAGCTTATATACAATCTGATTTAATTTTTGTTTCTTAATTTTTTTTTATCCTATGAGTGCTGAAGTATAAGATTTCTCCATAAATGCCTTATATCATAGTATTCAAAAATAAGAAAGAAACTTATAAAGCTGTAGTTTTAGTTAAAGGAAAAATCTCTTTATTTTGTGGTAGTTGTACATTTCTAATTTCTTGACATTGACAAGGATCCAGTAAAAAAAATTAAACTTAGTATTTTGTTAACATTTAAATGAGTAGAAGAAAAAAAATCAATTAAGGATAAATATTGTTCTTGTATTCTCTCTGACAAGAGAATCAAGTTCCAATGTGAACATTCATAGGACTAAGTCAAAGTAGGAAACAACTTGTCTTAGCAGGGAAAAACACACAACCAAGTCAATCTTCTATAGTCATTAGTCAAGTCTTCTCCCTACTGTGTCTCTCCAATAGAGCACAAACAAAAGAAAAAAATGGTTTTCATAGATCTTTACGGAGTGCTAATCTTCACCTTGTAAACTACTGCTCTTGGAAGTGAAGAGTTATGGAGAGTGAAAACCACAACTCTAAGCAGAAGCAGGAGCTTGAAGTATCTGATATCCTCAGGAAATCTGTTATGGTCTATTTAAGAAATCTCAATTTCATCATCTTCACCTTTCTCACTTCTCTTCCTCTCTTTTGTATCATGGTTTACTTTGAAATTTACCTCCAAGAAATCCTGGTTGAAACCTGCAGTATTTTAAACCTGTCATATGGTCACTTGACTCGCTACGACAGCTTCCTAGATCCTATCAGCAGATTTAATGAGGATTATTTACTGAAGCTGATTTTTGTTGGTTTCGTTTACATGGTACCTCTGTATGTCTCAGAGTTTGTCTCTGCAGCTGTTACGGTAGATTTGGCTTCAAAGCTGCATTCAAGAGAGAAGAAAATGACTCTGAAGGAGATGTTTGAGACACCCTTTGACCTATCAAGATTGAGAGCCTCATTTGTCACTTCTATCTATGTTCTCTTCTTGACAACTACTCACCAGCTTGGATTACTGTGGATAGTCTTGAATTATCATGTTTTCTTGAAAGACATAAGTTTTTACGTGTTGCTCGCAGTAATTTGCAGCATAGCATTTGCAAAGGTCTTAAGGATTTACTTGGAGGGGAGTGCTATATGGAACACGAGTCTTGTGATCTCAGTGTTGGAGGGAATATATGGTGTTGATGCGTTAGCTGTTTCAGCATATTTCAGCAAAGGCAATCACAGGAGGGGGTTCTTTCTGATGCTGATTTTCTTTGCTTGGGGACATCTTGTGAGGCTTTCATGCTACCATATTGGAGGCTATGAGCAAGGGGATGCAATTTTTGTACAAGTTGGTTTGTCTTGCATGGTGGTCAATCCGCTGAAATGGGTGGTTTGCATGATCTATTTTCATGATTGCAAGGAGAGGAAATTGGAAAAGAAAACTGATGAGGAATCAGGTAAGGATGTTAAGAATGGTTCGTGAATGAAAACGGCTATGAACAAAAATAAGGGTGTCAATTTGAGTTCATAACATAACTAGAATTAAAATAGGCATAGCTAAATGGTTATGCAGCCTTTTATGACAATCAGTCAATAAATTTTATCTTCTACTGTATTATGACTGTATAATTTTAATCGGAGTATTATAAGAAGATTTTCTAATCCATATTGATTAGTCAGTTACGAAATAAGATATAAATCAGCATCTTGCTTGTTAGTGCTTCCCTGTGAAAGTATGGAGTATCGAGGAGAAGAAACTAGCATTACTCCATCAAAAGCAAGTTTTTCTACGTGTCCACCAACATTACAAGAGTCAATTTCTGAAGGGTATGTAATTTACCAGATCCCCACATTCTCATTTTTCCTCATCATTTTTTTTAACGGAAAAAACTGAGTATGCATAGATATATGATATTCTAAGAAGAAAGGTTACATCATGGTTCAAGGTAGCAAAGCATTACCCTTGTTATTTTTGTCTATGCTGCAGTGTTTCCCTGCTTCCATAGTAAATGGTGTGTTCCTTTAATTAATGAAGACAAAAAGGTTTTAAATTTTGGACATCAAATTGATAGTGATCAGCATTCAAAATTGATTTAATCATGCCAATGGATTGGTTCCCTCTCCAACTCATTATTACGAATATAGAGATAGATCATAAAACATGTAGATTTTGGTTTGATGATAATAATTGCCATCATTTTTAAACTCCATTTAGGATTGCCCAGACTTTCAATCACATTGCTAATTTAATCAATCAGAGTAGTTCACTCAGCTGATTTTTCGTATTGATAGAACCAATAACGCCAAATGTATTCAAGACACTAGAAACAATAATTTGCATTAAACAAAATTTTTCTTAACAGATAGTTATAGTTCCACATTGTGAAATGTGTTTATGAGGAAAGTTAATGATAACTGAATCCATCAACTCTATCATTATCACCTAGAACTCATTTCAAGAAATAAACCTTACTCTTCAATGCCAAATTAAACCTGACTTATTTCATGGCTCATTGATAGAATGGACCAATGTTGGACTTCCACAACAGCCAAGTGAGCTCTTTCAATGCTTTTTAAAATCTTTTTTAATTTGCTTTAGGACCAATCTTCCTCTTTGCAAATGATGGCAAACAGAAAGATGCTGTATGAATCTGGAATTAAAGGCAAAGATGGATAATTTGATGATAAGAACTAGCAGTTCAGGAAAGAGAGGAAAGAATGCAAAATCTCAAACAGAAGGTGGTTGGGGGAGTATACCTCAGAGTTGTAAAACTTCAGTGGTCTTGCTGACTTCTGACACTCATTTTCATCCAAGGGATTCACTGGATGCTTGAAATCAACAGGTGGTCCCTCAGTTGAGCAAAGCATAAAACCAATCATCCCACTGAAATGAAAAATAAATACAACATAAAATGGATAATCATATACTTTACTTTCTCCATTCATATACAAATAACCTGAAAATACAAACCTTGGATATGTAGGAACAGTAGTCCAAGCATAGTTAACAGATCCTTTGAAAATCTGGCGACAATTTGCCACGATGTCCTCAATTATATCCATATGAAGCCATATGCTTTCTGCCTGAGTACACAAAACTCCTCCTGGACGAAGAGCCTTTGCAACCGAAGCGAAGAAGGGCTTTTCAAATAGCTCCTGAGCAGGACCTTGAGGATGCCAAATGTAACATCCCTTTATCACACAGTTTTATTTTTATATCACAGAAGAGAAGAAAAAACAATATGGTATACCAATAGGGTCGGATGAATCTACTATAATGGCATCATACATTCCTTCTGGAACATTTTTCAGAAACGCAACTCCTAGACCATTGTTAGAAAATCCATCATTAGATAATTTCTTCAACAAGAATAAAATATTTAAGAAAAAAATAATAGAATCATACCATCACCAACAGTAAGTGTTACACGAGGATCCTCATACCCTACAGCAACATCAGGGAAATATTGTTTGGAAACCTGCACGTCTTAAATTAGATACCAAGCATATACAGCTACTTGAAATCTATGAGCACTAAGCTTTTTGCCAACTAAAAATGAATAGAACAATTATAACTAATTTCCTTAAGTGTAAAAACTTCTCAGAATTATGTTGGGACCCAAACAAATATTTTTTGAATTGGACACTTTAGTGAAATATGTCATACACGTGTCAGTATCGGATACTGTTGGACACAGGGACACATCATTTAAGAGACATGTCCGAGCTTCATAAGCTATAACTAACTTCCTTCAGTAAAATCTCATTCAAAGCAAGAAAAAATAGATATAGATATAACTGTGTACAAGTGACATAATAGCCTGCCAGCAACATATTTTAGCTTTGGTCAGAGAATGGAAAGAAGATTGTAAAATTTGGTATGCCTTACATCAACAACCATACTGTCAATTTCACAAATGTCTATCTTTTCAACTGAAGAATGGCGTGCTACTTCTCGGAGGACCCCTCCATCACCTCCTCCAATAACCAAAACCTAAACATGAAAAATACAAGCAGAATAAGTATAAAAGTTTGACGAGTAAACATTCAATCTTGACATATAACAAAAGCAAGTAATACCTTTTTGGGATTTGGAATAGAGCAAAGAGGAAGATGAGTGATCATTTCTTGGTAGGCACATTCGTCTCTCTCTGTTAACTGGATTACTCCATCCAAAACAAGAACCTTGCCATACGTTGATGACTACAAAAGACATCACAGAAGTGCATTGAAAAAGGTAGTAACATGAAAAAAGGGAAATTGTAAAGTAACTTCATAATTTACTGACGCCTCATGTACCTGGAAGACCATGATATTTTGGTATTCAGACTTTCCTTGAAACAAAATTTTTTCCACCTTCAAGGAGTGAGCCTCTCCTGGAAATGCACAACCATACTTAATTCTGGAGTATAATTACAAAAGGAAAAACCAACTATTCTGAGTTTATCTGAAAAAGACCTATTACTGTGTGCTTATATTTCTTTTATATTTCTAGGATTTTGACATTGCATTGGTTTTAGAAAAAATTAATGTCATAAGATGTATTCAAAGGTATTATTCATGGCACATAAAAAGTTATAGAATAACTACCTATGTTACTATCTCTCCCTATCACGTTAGTAAATCTCATACTCCTCTTAGTTGTAAAATTTAATGTACAAATTACATTTCTCTAAGAAAAATACGAAGATTCTTTTTCCTTTCCAAAGTAGGCATGGACTTTACTAGCAGAAACAGGCATGGTAACAATTGCACTCGGTTATTTAAAAGTAAGTTTTGACTCCTCAAGTACGTAGAAGAAAAGTTGGGACAGATCAAAGAACTGAGATAGTTTAATCCCAAAAATATTATAGGTGATGCATGATTAAAACGGGAAGCAGAGTCTTAAGGACAGGGATTAGTTCTTTTATGTGATTGCATACAGTATCTGCCAATTCAAATTTATAAAGTATTTGTTTATTATCATTCCTTTTTCAATATACACATCCGTTTATGCAAATAACCATGCATCAAATAAAAGGACTAGAATAAGTACTTTTTGTACGAATCTAGCACTTTTAAAGCAAGAGATGCCCTTAGAAAAGCTAGCGCAAAATTAAAGGGATGATTGGAGCAACTGTAATAAAATTAATGCAAATGCATATAATATTAATAAGCAATAAAATTGCTAAATCAACTCCATTGATTGTTTAGTAATGCTTATGAAACTTTAGTCCTTCCAAAGTGCATGCTCACTTTAGAGGTATTAATTTAATACAACAATCATTTACGCTTTTTAAAAACAAAAACCTGAAGATCTTACAGGATGAGCATTGAGTAGAGAAAGTCCCAAAGAGGCAACAACATAGATAATAGCCACTCAACTTCTAAGGGGACTTCACTCCAACACATTTAAAAGTGAAATTTATTATATTCCCATAAATTTCATATTAGCTCGATGATGATCAACTTTTAGTATTAATATCGCTAGAACATGTAGCAGAATTGGCTCAGCGCCACTGTTAGCTGATCTACCAAATGTTCAGATGTCAAAATAAAAAACAAAAACCAGAATTAAACAAAGCATGCCGGCATATAAGGTGTAAAAAAAAGGTATATAAAGAATCAATTATAACCAAAAACCACAGAAAAGTTCCATTGTTCCACGAGAGAAAGTGTAAGAATCTTGAAAAATAGAGATATTTACACACTTGCTTGTTCTGTGGTACATGACAAGGAGCTATTAAGTAACGTGGCCATCGTAAACAAGAAGTAAAACCAGAAAAACAACCCATCAGACAACTAAATTGGATAGAAATCAAGAAAATACGTCTCAACCGTAAAAGTGAAATCCAAATCTGTTCGCACAGAGACAAACCCCATTAGAGAAGGAACCCATAAAAAAAATTGATACAATACAATTTCACTTTTCTACACGCACAAACCAACAAGTAAAAAAAAAGGGTAAAATTCATTTTCCCAGTGACAAAACGCAAGGAAAAGGCACAACCTTTGGAAGAAACAAACAAAAGGGTATGGTAAAAAGAGAACTAACCAGGCCACATTGAACTGATTTCAGAGAACCAGCCAGGAATCACAGACGATAAACCATTACCCTGTGGGTCTTTGCCACCCTCCGTATCCATGGAAACAGAGACCCCATTTTCTTCATCGTCTCTCTGCCTCTTCACCGGGGACTCGACAACGCTCTCATCCGCCATGGCTTAATCCCTCTCTCTCGCTCTCTCTCGGTGACGACAAATTTTGAAGTAGCACTCTGTTTGGCTAATCTCGGCTTGTTGAGATATTATTGGGGAAACGGAATAGCATAAAGCGCAAAGGGAGTGGGCCACGTGGGAATATAGAAAGGAATCTGCTTTTGAGGGGTGTGTTTGAAAAGTGCGATGGTTTGGTATCGGTGTTTTGAGGGAAGTTTAATAGCTTGCCAAACACTGCCTTAGGATATGCATGTTACGTGTTGTTTCTTGTCAAGTACATGTGAAAATGATGGGAGGGAGTCACACAATTTGGAATTAGGGTACTTCCTTTGTGTTTGTAATGCTAGTTTCACCATATCTTTGTCTCCCATCTTAGTGCTTATCCCTTCATTTAATACGACAAAAATAAAATTAAAAAATATTCTTCTTTTTCACGATTTTGAAATCAATCCAATTTTAACTTTTATGTTCCTTTTTTTTTATTTTATTTTTCAAAAGTAATTTACAAAATCAAAAGCTGTTTTATTTTTATTATGATATATATTTCAGATTACTTTTTGATGGATTTCTTGAAACAAAAAGAATATAATGTGTATGTTTTGCCAAGTTCTTCAGAAATTGTTTAGAAACTGACTTATATTTAAAAATAAAATGGAAACTGACTTAGTCTAATGGTATTATCACTTTGTTGTAAGAACGAAAATTATTATAGTATACAACCAAGATTTAGTTATTCGAAAATATTTAAATAATTTAAACTCATCTTGACTAAAAATGTTAGAGTAAACTTTATAAAGGTAGTATGTTTTAATCTTTCATTTATTTAAGGTCGTGATTTTTGAAATAACAACCTTTTAAAAAATTATTTTTTAGAAACTGAATTGCTACACATTTATCATTTCAGGGTTAACATATTAAAAAAATATATTTTCTTATCATTTTAATAAGGGAAAAAACCCTTTTCTCTTTAAATACTATACTGAGTTGTGTAACATCCCAATAAATATACCCAAAGTTATAATTCATTTTAGGAGTTAACATGGACAATAAAGGAGAACAGTAGTGAATAAGCATAGAAGTATGAAATATACTTGGAATTTAAAGCTGTAAAATCAGTAATATTGAATACAGCATTTACAAAATAGACCAAACGGTCTTGAATACAGTTCATTGACCTAACGACCAACATCAAAAGGTTTCCTATACTGAACGCTTTTACAAAACACTAGGCAATGAAAACAACTATACTAAGGATCGGACGGTCCTGCATAACTTTCAGGCACGGCCTCCACGGGTTGTTCGGCCTGCACAACATCCTCTAGAGTGTCTTCCAAAGTAGCTTCCAAGGTATCCTCTGCTCACACCCAAAAGGATGATCATTGCAATGAAGAGGATAACCGAACGGTCAGATACCGAACGGCAACAAAGACAAAGACACAACAGATAAGGGTAAGCTTATGTAAATTTAATTAATCATTTCATCATACAAGTAAACATACAAAACAAAACCAATCCATCATGCAGACATACATTTCCTATACATGCAAACTAAGTAGATTAACTTATGACCGACCACTACGACACTGTCCGGACGGTATGAACCACGTAGTCCGACGTCCTTAGCACCTGGTGTGGTGTAATAGTTGCCTTTTCTTATCAGCTGCCACCCGAGGTCAGTCCTCAAACGATCATCTGTTCGTATGACCGCGGACCTCCTGCCATTCCCACACATGAGTAACCTTTCTCTACCTGAGAAAGCGTCATCACGGAATATCAGGATCAGGACGACAACCAGGGTCTGACCATGTTCATACTTTACCAATCATCACCAATTCATGAGACATTCCTCCATTGGAATTCCCTTACTCAACCAAATTCAATATATGTTCATTATTACTTCCATACTGGAAGGATGTCAAGAAAATGACCGGATTATCAATGATAGAATAAAAGGTGGGATTGAGACAAGGAGACATGACCGAATGGTCCAACAAGAATTAAAACTGGATGCCATAGAACATTTATAATAGTTAACCGGCCGATCTGGCAACGAATAGAAATAAACATCAAAGACTTGACACTAATAATGACCGGACGGTCGGATCAAAGGTGAGACTGAATAACAGAAGAATGTCAAATGGTTGGCCGAATGGTCCGATAAGGAATAAGACCGTAATCCAAGGATTGACTATAAGTGATAGTCATCCGGACGGTTTGGCAAAAAATGTTATAAAACAAGCACTAATCATGGTCGAAGGCTGGTCTATGACCGGACACTTTTCAAACGGACGGACTAAGAAAGGAGAAACTCTTTAAAGAAGTAAAAGGACTTTAGTCAAGTAAACCGGAAGTTTCAATAAATAAAGTTCACTAGACCATTCAGTCTCTAAGTGACCGAACGGTTTCAAAAGAAGGAATATCAAGTTTGCATGTTTTACAATTTAAGTGTCAGCCTAAGGCCGAACACTTGTAAGACCGAACGCTTGNTTTNTGACCAGCGCTCTTAAGTACTTATCAACAATACATTAATTTNGATCAACTGAATTTAGAAACTCACTATGCCGAACAGTCTGAATGGACCGGTCGGTAAAGGGGAAGACCGAACGGTCCTAATGACCTTCGATCTCAGATTCGTATTTTTTTTTTCTAAGTTTTATATACTCATATCAATGCAGAATTTAAAGTTCATACTTATCATACAACTCATACAACAGCATACCATATCTCAATCATGCCAAATAAATCACACGACATACTTTAGACTTCAAACATACATTCAAACCATACAAAGAAATTATAATTAAACTTTATAAGCTTCCCTTACCTCTAATTCCAGCTAAGACTTCGAAAGTAGGTTGGTAGCAACTATCTCTTCTAAGTTTCCCAAGGTCTAGAGTCAAATACCAAAAGTAGGTTCAGAGAAATGGTTTCACAGGTACATGCAAGCTTTAATGGTGCATGCATGCAGGAAGTGAGAAAGCTTAAGTCAATAACGAAGTCTTTGGAACTTACCGGATGCAAACTGAAACCGAACGGTTCAAGTGAAAGGGACGAGCACCAGGAGTCTTCAGACGTGATCTGAATGGTGATCGGAACAGTAGATTGGTTANGATTTTAGAGAGAAGGTTGGGAGGTTTTAGAGAGAAGGAGGAGAATTTGAGACTTCCAGAAAGTTTGAGTTTGAGGAAGAAGAAGATTGCATGGGAAAAGTGGCGTCAGGCTTCCAATCCCACCTTAAATACTGCCTCCACTTGGAACGTCCGGACCACTCCTAGCTTGCCACCTGACTTCCACTTCCTGGGAGTTCACATTCCTGATACTGCCACCAGATCACGAAGAAGAGAATTAAAAGTTTGGCAGAGTTGGTCTCCCACTATCCAGAGAAGACCGAACGGCTTGACACATGTACCCCACTAAGGAGGGGTATTAAATGGGGTGTGACAAGTTGAGTACTCTTTTTCTTTTTATCATATATCAAATTAATGTTTACTTTAGAAAAAAAAAATATAATAATTCTCCCATTGTGAAATCAAGAGTTGTTTTTATGGGTATAGAAATATTTTCCTCTTCAAATAATAATAGATATTGAATGTGATGTTATGATCATTTCGACCCATATGCTTTGATGACTTCATTTGACTAGGTAGGTTATTTTTTTATTATTAATAAATGCCTCTCTTATCTAAATATTTCCAAGTAAATAAATGATAAATATTTTCACTTCAAGGTTCAATCAAGTAAATAATAAATAAATATATATTATACAATGGACCTAAATGACTCCTCACCAATCCATAAGCAAAATTGATATTTTAAAACTTCTTTTCACTTTCAGCACAAAGAATATATTTTCAGCACAAAGAATAATAACTATTGTAAGATAATAACGTTTTGACTGATGTATCGATAAAAAGAAATACCAAGCAACTTAAACAGCGTGATAGAACATTTTTATAAAAACTTTTATTTGTATATTAGTACATTTTTATTTAGATAAATTAAAAATTACTTTAAGTTATATAGTATATAAGGAAATATAAAATTTATGTATCTAAATTCAAAGTTAAAAAAAAAAAAAACATTAAAAAGATAAGGGCATTTTTTTAATTTATTCACTGTTCGTTTATTATATTACAGTTTAAATTAAGATAAATTCAACCAAAGAAATTAAGATAAAAAAATTCATTTGAGTAGTGTTTAACTATTAGTTAATCATATCCATTAAAGTAGTAATAACAATTTTTTATACAACCACTTTAAGAAATCTGGAGCACTTTAAATTAACTTTGGTTATCATATTTGAAAACTTATGTTAAGTTTCAAATCAATAATTGAATTTTTTTTTCAACCATCATTTAAAGATTATCAAAGACATGCACTTTCTGTAGAATATTATTTTTAATAAAAGAACAAGTTATGATTCTTCTATAATAAAGAAAAGAACAAAAGTATCAAATCATAAATAAAGTGATTCTCACCTTATTCTTTTCCGTCTAACCTATCAGAGATAGAGTCAACGTTACTCCTTTCCACCAATATTCTTCTAATAGTCAAATACTCCAACTTATTTTACCCTACAGGATTCCTTTTCTTTTCTTTTTCTTAATTGCTAGCTTATATAGTCTTAATTTTGGTTGAAAAATTTTAAGATAGTCCTGGTTTAAATTTTGTTTGAATTGAATTTTTAAGTTTTGTTAAAGGCTTAAATATCTTTTTTAGTTCTTAAGTTGGCAACTGAATTTTTGTTTTGTACCCGGTTTTAAAAATGAAGACATTGGGTCCCAAAGTTATAAAATTTGCTTGAATCAAGTCCTCTCCGTTAAGTTTGCACCAACGACATTAATTGCATGTTGATGTGGCGTGCTTTTTCCTTTTTTACCCTTTGCTGACCAGCTTCCTCTGTTGTCCATCTTCTCTCCTCTACTATCCATATTTTTCTCTCTCTTCCATGTTAATAGTTCCCAATTTCTTTTTTCCCTTTTTTTCTAACAATCAATTACCCTCTGCTGTCCAGCTTCCTCTCTTGTCCATCTTCCATGTTAATAATTATCCTCATTATTCTCTTTTAACATGAGTAATATGTTAGTTAACTTCACTAGACTGTTAGTCATGTCAATAACGATGGATTGCTCAATTAGTTTCAATCTATCAGCATAAAGGTGACCAACTAATGTATCAAACAATTCATGATTATGGTTGTCACATAACACCCAACCTTTTTCATTACGATTTGGTTTACCGTGCAATTTAATGAGACAATCACACTTTCTTGTCCTAGTAATAATGACCTTCAATCTATGTTTGTATTTCATGTACTTACCTCCTCTTTTATAGCTTAACAATACATAAGTCTTCCTTCCCTATTGCCCACTTGTCGTGTTAGACTTTAAAATTACTATTAGAAAATCATGACCAAAGACAAATCTACACACTTATTTAAGTAAATCATCTCAGGTTCTAAATACGTACACATATACATAACAACATCAATACATTTCTTGTCACTACTTTTTAACATACAAAAATTAAATCCTACTAACGTGAAATATTTTGAAAATTCTTAATATCTTTAAAATAAATATTGTTTATTTGTTCTAAAATAAACAATTGAAATAAACAAGGTTGGTCAACATTAAGTGATCTAAGTCGAAGGTTGAATTGATTCAGTTTAGGCTGAAGGTCAAACTTGTCAAGATTGAATAGTGTGAAGGTCGGACTAAGTTAGCTCAAGCCGAAAGTCGACTTGAGTTGGCTCGACCCAAAAGTCGACCCAAGTCGGCCTCGACTGAGCTGTCCAAACTGAAAGTAAAGCTGAGTTGGCTCGAACTAAAGGTCGAAGCAAGTCGTCTTAAGCAAAATCAATTCTTAGAGTCGGTCTAGGTCTTCAATCTAAACCAAAGGACGACTTGAGTCGACCTAAGCTAAATATCAACTCGAGCCAACATGGCCAAAGAATTGAGTTTAGTCAACTGGTCAAAGGTTGACCCTAGTGGGTCTAAGCCAAGCAACTCAGGTTAAAGGTCAAAACAGTATGGTTAGAACTAAAGATTGAGACAAGTTAGTCCTAATAAAAAATCATTTAGAATCTACTGAAATTGAAGAGTATAGGTGAGTCATTTATATGATTCTTTAGTCTGGAATAATTTGACTCAACTTCCAATCCGACTCAATTACTCATAACATTTGACATATGCTAAAGTTCTTGAATTTATGAGAAGTCTTTTAATAAAATCAATTATAGTTTAACGTTTAACTTGCACTTAAGCAACATATACTCTTAGATTATATTATATTTTTTAACTCTTTCTCGTCTTGGTTTCTTCAAATATTGTTTAATTATTTAAACCGTATAAACAACACTTAGCTGATGAAATTATGTTTTTACTTTAAAAAATATCCAAACCTCCACCCTACTCAATAGTATTTCACTTGAGCAACCAGACATATCAATTAAGTAACAAGGGAAATGTTGAGACACCTCTTTTGTTCCAATTCTTAATCCTAGCTTGAGTTAGGTGTGTTATTGCTTTATCAACCACTTAGTTGCTCCAACAATAATAAGATACACCCAAAGTAATTATTCTCACTTAAACATTATTTAAGAATACACGACATTGAAATAAAATATTTAGAAATAATAAATTTATATATTCGCTGTTCTTTGTATTCAAACATATTTAAAATATCTAATTAGACATAACCATTACTCACCATAGTTGTTAAAGTAGAAATTGAACATTCGATTCTAAGTTCATGTTATCCAATGTAAACATATCGACTAATTCAATTCAAATATCAATCGTACTATTAGAATTAACTTTTTATAATTTACAATCATTTCTCTTAAGTAGCACTTGCTTACTTGAATCCTAAAGAATAAATGAAAGACAAGTAAAAATATAACAAACACTTCCATAGAACTAATAAAACATTACCAAATTAACTATAATATTTATAAAAGTTAGATATGAGAATGACATTTTTTTAATTAATAGAGTCAACAAAAGTGTGAGATATCTCCGATATAAATTGTATTATTTTATTCTAGGTTAACTAATGGTGGAATTCTTTAGAAAGAGTGATAAGAATATAGTTTAAATTTGAAAAGAGAAGATAGAAAAAAAGCGGAAAGAAAAATTGAGTAAGAGAAAGATGCCTAAGTAAAAGAAAAGAAAAGAATAAATAAATAAATAAGAAGAAAATAAAAGACGCATGGATCTTATACAACTTGTGTTTTTAACAATTATTCTCCTTTTATGCTCCTTATGGCCAAATATTCTCACTCCCCCGTTTTAACAACTCATTTTATTTTGACGATCTTTTACTATAAAATATTAATATTTTTATTTTATAGTTTTTGAAAATTGGTTATGAATCTTTGATAATCAAATTTTTTACTCATATATATATAAAAAAAATTCAAGTGAAAACAATATTTGAGATTAAGAGAGGGGCCTTTTTGTAAAATGGAAACAAGTTTTAATATTTCTACTGGATTTTTTTTTTCTAAAAAGCTAAAGTTCATTTTCCTCTAAAACCTTTTTCTCTAAACATAGAATTCTTCATTTTAAGCTCTGTCTTCTCTCTAGCTTTTCAATTCACTGATCCAGTACATGTTTGTTTAGGTGCTACCCAAACGCCCACAACGTTGAGGGCTTCCTTTTGATCCGATTACTTTTCCGTTTGGACCGGTAAGTAATTTTATCCTCATCTACGCTGTTTTTGAAGCTTATTAGGGCTTGCTACTCTACTGGTTGCTTGTATAATGTTCCTTCCCACATTCTGCTTCCTTCAAATGTTGAGCTCTAAGAGCTATCTCCTATCACCATTAGGTGGTTTGTAGGGTCTAGTAGCGTCTTCGCTGTCTGAGGCACTGTTTAAAGCGTTCCCGTGAGCTTAGCAGTTCATCCTCCAAGTAAGGGGAGCTAGTTATATTCTTTACTTTAGTTGTATGATGTGAATGTATGATAAATTCTGAATTTGGTATGTGGGTTGGGCATAATTTAGGATTTTGTATATTATGTTGCATGTGCTAGAGTATTGAGCTTGTGAATCTGTAATGTGATGTTTGTAAATTGTTTTGGATGAGTTTGATTTGCTGAAATGGTGCATGATTGAAGTGATTAGCTGTGTGAATTTTGTTAGGACAATTGCTAGAAAGGAAGTCAGGGAAATTGAAATTGTTGTAGGTTATTTAGAGGAAATAAGGTAGTGATTTTGAGCAAATGAGGTCTGCAGCGTTTTTGGATTGTTGGGGCAGCCTAGGCAAGTCCATTGTGACTTCTTAGAATCATAAAAGTGGTCTTAAACAGGTGCAAAGTAGTAGAATTGGATTTGGGTCCCTAAGTAGGGAAACTTGGTGGTTGTTGAAATTTGAGTTTTAATCACTTTAGAATGGTAGTAGGAATGTTTAGAATCGTCTAGGTAAGTTTAATTAAACATAAAACAAGAATTAAGGGTGCTAGAAGTTAGTAAAAATGGTTAGAAATGGTTATGTTGGGTGTTGTTCATAATTAAGCAGAATTCTGCAGATGGTCAGTGTTTACCATTCGGTCTTGTTCTGCTCTCGGTCATAACTGGGTTAGTCTCCTTTGAGTCTTACCAGTTCATGACCATTTGGTATCTTAAAGAGTGTTCAGTCTTGTATTGGCACTCGGTCTCTTAAGGAGTGTTTTGTCTTGTACTGTCACTCAGTTTCTTAAAGAGTATTCGGTCTAGTACTAGCATTCAGTCTTAGTAGTGTTCGGTCTAGTACTAGCATTCGGTTTCAGTAGTGCTTGGCCAAAGCTCCTAGTGTTCGGCCAAAGCTATAAGTGCTCGGCCAAAGTTCATAGTGTTCGGCCAAAGCTCTAAGTGCTCTGCCAAAGCTCCAAGTGCTCAACCAAAGCTTCTAGTGTTCGGCCAAAGCTCTAAGTGCTCGGCCAAAGCTCTTAGTGTTCAGCCAAAGCTCTAAGTGCTCGGCCAAAGATCATAGTGTTCNGCCAAAGCTCTAAGTGCTCGGCCAAAGATCATAGTGTTCGGCCAAAGCTCTAAGTGCTCGACCAAAGCTTCTAGTGTTCGACCAAAGCTCTAAGTGCTCGGCCAAAGCTCCTAGTGTTCGGCCAAGGCTTTAGGTGCTGGGCCAAAGCTCCTAGTGTTCGGCTAAAGCTTTAAGTGCTCGACCAAAGCTCCAAGTGTTCGGCCTAAGCTCTAAGTGCTCGGCCAAAGCCCAAAGTGTTCGGTTCAAACCCTTTAGCTATTTGTTTTGGCTAGCTTAAGTGTGTATGTACTGATTGAATTGCATGGTGCGATGATGGTAAAGTTATTTCATTGAAAGTGTGTGAAAGTATGAGGCATGTTTGAGGGTTGAATGTAACAAAGTGATGATTGGTGTAAGTGTAACATGTATGGTTCATGTCTTGAATTATGTCTTAAAGAAAAAGTATGGTTGATGGATGTAACTCCATGATCCTCAAGGGAGGTTACATGGTGGTGCCTGTGGTTTGTTGTGATTGACCGTATGAATGGACGGAGTGTCCTTATGGGGTTTATCCTAACATTCTAATGATCATCCATGCTCAAGTAGAGAGTGATGAGTCATGTGGTGAGAATAGCAGGAGGTCCTAGCCCATAGGTTCTTAGGTGAGTTATAACAGACTAACCTCGGGTGGCAGCTGATGGTTTTCCAGTTACTACACCACCCGAGTGCATAAACCCCTGCAACTTGACATTTCATACTAGTCCGGATGGTCAAATCACGTGGTCAGTCATTGGTATTAGAATAATGCATTCGGTCTTAGTCTGTATATGCCATGGTCCTTGCATGCTTGAAATACTTAGTTGTTACATGCTTATGTATTGGTTAAATTGGTATGGGTTGTATGATCTTTGTATTCCTTGCTCACCCTTTCTTATTTGTGTTGTGCTTGTTTTTGTATGTCTTTCTCTTACGATGATGATCCACTTGGATGTGAGCAAATGTCGCGGAGGAGCCCTTGGAACAGGCATTGGAGGAAGATGATGCTGCAGCTTAGCCTCCTTAGGATTTCCATTTACTTTACTGTCATTTTGAAAACTTTTATATGTAGAAGTTTTAAATTTTAGTGCCTTTTTGAAGATGATTATAATCCTAACACTCTAATACTTTGTAGTACTTAGAGTTTCAAATCCTTAACCATTTTGGATGACTGTAAGTTTAATGCATCATTACTTCCCTAAATGCTTTTAAATATTATGATTGATGACGTCTTTATTATATACATGTATGCTATATAATTGGGATGTCACATTTATGGTACCAAAGCAGTTTGTTCCTATGATAACCTATGGGTTGCGAGTTTATCGTGTCTTCTCTGTGAAGAGTTGAATCTAAATGGTATGGTTTACCATTTATTCCAACTCTAGATAGTAAAGTCGTTTATCTAACTGGAAGTATTAAGAACAAAAAACATCTTGATAAGAGTAGTGAGGGTGCACACTCATGACTCTATATCAGAGATGATTTTCCTTTCTTAATTTTGAAGGTTTGGGGAAGGAAAGAGTTAGGGTTCTAGTGTTGTTTCCTGTAGTAATTTCTGTCTTGTTCTTGCCTTTGTGGTGGAGTACTGTGCTCTATAGTAGTAGAGGAATGCAGATTCAAGGACAACTTGACCTCTATGCCTTCTTTAGAATTGGTTTAAGCCTTTGAGACAAATTTTTGCCTCGAAGACAAGGAGGATTTAGAAGACCAGAAATTAGGTTTCAAAGGACGAATGAATATATATTGGAGTCTAGAAGAAATGTTTTGGGTGAAGAAGTGTTCAAGAACAGAGTCAGAAGATAAAATACCGTACATTCCACAAGAAGATTTGGGTTTGAAGGCTAGAATAAGAGGAGCTTTGGATAAGCATGGGTGTAGCAAGGTTTGAGAAATCAGTTTGGTACAGTATATCAGTAACGTTAGAGGTCAGAAGAAAGGGAAGTGTTGGTGAGAAACGGAGTGGCATTGGATGAGATTGAAAATTTGGACCGGTGTATCAATGATGTTTGAGATTTGAGGGAAATAAGTGGTGAACGGTTTGAAGCTTATGTTAAGGAAGAAAGAGAAGTTTGTAGTGGACTAGAGGGACATAATATTTAGAAAGGAATTAGAAGAAGAAGAATTTAAGAAGTAGTTGTGTAAGACATAGAGCAGATTTATGGACTGTGTATTAGAAGTCAGAATTTTCAGAGTTGAGAGAACGTGAAGTCTTTGAAGACAATTGAAGTATCGTAAAGGTTTTGAGTTAAGCGATAATTAAAAGGAGTATATCAGGATGTCAATTTGGCAAGAAAAGGTGAGGATAGAGAATTAAGAGCACAGTGAATGAGGAACAAAGAAGAAAGGTTTTAGAACAGATGACAAAGGGTGGTTGCAGTATAAGTTGTGAGAGAGGGTATTGGAAATGACTAGAGAGTTTGAGTTGGTGGAGGTGTTCAAAGTTATGAAGTTGCATATTGTGGTAAAGTTAGTTTTCATCAGGTGAGGCTTTATGGTGATGTTTAGTGTTCGGCTGAGTTTGATCAAGAGAGAAGTGGATGTGGAATGATGGATGGTAGAAGCCAGTGAGTTGGTAAGTTCAGATAAGGTTAGCGGATTGGTGTGGCTAGCTACGAGTGTTTTGAGGTTTGAAGGATTAAAGATAGAGTTGGTATTTCTAAAGATTTTTTAGTTGGAGAGGGAAATTTTTGAAGACGAAGGTTTTAAGTTAATCTGGTCGGGATGACTGCATGAAGAATTCTAAGTGATGCGGCGTTTGTGGAGTTAATCTAAGGGCTCAGGTTTGAAGTTTAGATGGAGTGGTTTCTTGGCGGGGAAGGAAAACAAAGGTGGTGTGTCAAGTGTAGTTGAGCAAAAGGTGGGGGCAAGTGTTATGGAAATCCAAGATGTTTGGTAAACATAAGCGAAGAAGAGATGATGTTGTTCTTTCGTAAGTTTGAGGTATGATTACAAGGGAGGCTTGTTGTTTTCAAATAGTTCTCTAGCGCTTTATGGTCTTCAAGGGAAGCTTCGTGTTTCAAGAAGAAAAGTCAAGGGTAATACATCATTTGTGGATCAAGTTAGAAAGGGAAGAAAAAAGGTTGTTAGAGTCAAAAGAGGTTAATATGGTTATGAGAAGAGAAAGGATTGTGAAAGTCAGAAGAGTATAACAAGAATAAGTGGAGAATAAAAGACAAATCTTTTTGGTGTAAGTGTTTTGATTGGCTTTCTAAAGCATGTACTAGAATTTCCACATTAGATTAGTGGGGTTCACTATTAACCAATGTTAATAGTTCATAATGGGATAGATCTTGTTAAGGGTAAGAAGTGCAAGTTGCAAGTGGCAGATTAGTTAAAACGGTGATAGTTTGGACTTAGTTTAATCATAGGGAGAACTACAAGGTTGAAGAATCTCGAAAGAGAAGTAGAGGACAGGTTGGAACGGTCCGATATAAGTCTTAACAATCAGGAGTGATTTCGAACATGGTCGTTTTGTAGAGCAGAAAACAATGTTGAGGAAATGAAATGACAAGGTTATCATGGAAGAAAAAAGTTATTGGGGTTTTGCGGAGTCATGGAAGTTTTGAAGAAGGTTCTTCAAGGGTGATCATCCTCGGGTTGTAATTGTCATGAAGGAAGTGTTCTTTCAGTAAACTAGTGAGCAAGGGAGTTTGAGGATCAGAGTAGCGTAGTGGATGATGGTGAGCATGTTATTGTCAGTAATAGGTATTCATGAAGAGCTTTCATAATTGTGGATTGGTGGTTTGTGAGAAACGAGTTCTTTGAAACAGTATTAGTGTTGATATATGAGAATGAGTTAGGAGTGTTTAGTAATCTTCAAGAGTCAGAAGTGAGTTTAGGTATGGAAGAAATAGGTACCAGGCATAAAAGATAAGTGAGCCTACGGTTTCAAGCTACAGGATCAACTTTAAAGTGAAGAAGTATTAATGGATTTGGAACACGAAGAGTGGGTTAGTGGATGAAGGAGATAATTTGAGCTATGGTTTTGAGTTTATAGTGGCAATCTAGAAGTAAGGAGATGTTAACAAATGGTTTGAACAAAGAGAAGAATTAGGTTCTTGATTTGATAAGGATTGAGTAAGAGTTGGTTGAAGAGTATGAAGACTAGGGTCTGAAGTAAAGTTGTAGAGAGATTTCATTAGTATAGTTGAAATTCTATAACTAGTGGGTTTCTCAAAATGGTTGAGAAAGCGTAGTTTGGACATTCCTAGCTTGAGATGTATCATAAGTTGGTAGGGTATAAATTAAGCTAGTGATCTCAAGTTGAGGAAGATACATATTTAAGTATGAATTACAAGCCAGTGGATTGAGAAATACATATAGTTCAGGTTAGTAAGATAACGAAGTGAAGTTGGATTACTCAAATTAGTTTTGACTCTGCTAAGGAGAAGAGTTTTACTTTGGTAATGAGATAGTATAGTTGGAAACTAGGCTACTCAGTAGTGAAGATCAGTAAAGCAATGTGAAGCTCTCAGAACGGATGTGGTTAAAGGTGATCAAGAATATAACAGTTAGTGGTTAACTCAGAAATTGTGGTGATTAAGTCAGAGGTATGGTGGTTCTTAGAAGGAGCAAGAGGAAGTAAATGAGTATCAGTCAAGGGTTGATTTGAAGTCTAGATTAGTGGAAGTCTTAGAAGAGATTTACAAGAAGTAGCGAAAGATTGCTGAGTGGTTATCGGTGTGGCAGACACCATAGGGTTGGTTATATGGAAGAAAGGTTCTTAAAAGCTGAGGCACCCAAGAACGATAATAATTTCTAGAATTCACTCATTTTTCCTATCCAATACCCCTACCACCACAAAACCCAATTAAATTTAGGCGTAATTGTGAAAATAATTTAAATTCAACAAGTCGTATTTTAAAAAGATTTGTAATGATAACCGAGAACGATATGTAATAAGCTTCCTTCAAACCTCTCATTCCGCTATAACAACGATCGTACATCTATCTACGATGATTAGGAAAATGGGTCATGTTATGTGACAAGCCAAACAAACAAAAACTTAGCCAAAACAACAACACTCCATGTAACATAAGTAATAAACCTATTACTACTTAAGTCGAACATGGAAGGCAATTTGAATATTACTATCATAGGCAGGAAATAAGGGTCATGTTGAGTATTATTAATGTAGTGAATTCCTCTTTTATAGAGTACTTACACATATTTAATATGTGTGTAGGTACTACCATAGGATTTGAAATGACTATTTAACTCAATAAAGTCGTAGCCTAATAAATGAACAAAGCAAATTTAGGTGAATTCCTAATTCCTCACCTATTTTGAGTATTATGTAGTTTTTTTCTTTTTGAGTAGGATATCAAAACCACATATTCTTAGCCTACATTAGGCCAAATTCTAATTTAGGTATACTTTTTAGTACACATTTTAAGGTTTTAACTAGTGCCATTTTGAGTTTTAGGTACTTCAACTATATAGACTTGTTCCTTAGCTTCATTTAACAAGTTTAAACTTGTTAGGATATGAAAACCACATATTCTTAGCCTACATTAGGTCAAATTCGAATGTAGGTACTTTTTAGTACACATTTTAAGGTTTTAACTAATGTCATTTTGAGTTTTAGGTACTTGACCATTTAAACTTGTTCCTTAGCTTCATTTAACAAGTTTAAACTTGTTAGGATATCAAAACTACATATTCTTAGCCTACAATTCTCCACCTATGTCTCATGGCTATTTGTTCAATTTCAAGATAAAATAAAGCATCTAAAAACAAGTCATCCCATCATTTCAAAGTAAGCTCAGTTCAAACAGTCTAGTACATAATACATATACATCATATTAACAAAATTTACGCAATCAAATAGTTATTTAAGTATCTAGTGACAAACCAAATTTGGTCAAGAACCAGCTACACAATCACAATCAGGAGACCAATGGCTGGTGGGCTGCACGTTTGATAGCAAATTTTTGCAATAAAATAAATTTGCAAACATACGACTTAGAGCAAATAATAGGAACAAATAGTAGTAATGTATTTAGACCATTTGTCAGTTCTTCAGTGTAACATTCAACACTTTAGATGATTGAGCATGTTGTGTTATTTATGGTTATCAATTACTCTGTCCATTACAAAATAATTGTTAGTTTTTAGGTTTCCCAAAGCATTCATTACTTGTTTCAACATATCCTTGTTCTTTTGGGTATTTTACTTTTGGAATGAGAAAACACTTATGAAATGGGATGGTAATTTAGTAAAATGGAACTTATTTTGTCTCAAAATTCTAAATAGTTACAACTTTCTTAATCCTCTAAAAAACCTTACACTGACAATTATTTGAAACAGATCTAATTGGCAGGTGCTAAAGGTGCCTTACTTGCACTAGAAAGGTATGTATAAGGGATTAGTGATACATTTCATTGAAAAGTAGGGTTCTTAACCAGTAAGCAGGGCTGACAACCATTTTGACGGCTTGCCTATGCTTCTAGCAGTGTGCCTTTTGATGGACTGGTTGATATTTGTGGGTTCTGTCCGTTTTATATCTATAAAAGAAAAAGAAAATTGTCAGGGGAAAAAATCAAGTTGATTTCATATTTATTAGAATTTGAGTTTAGGACCTAACTGAACCATAATAAAACCATTTTGTAAGTTGATGAAATCACACACCTTATAAGGGTTGCATTTGCCATATATCTTGTCCACACGGGAATGACAACCCAAAATACCCAAGAGTAGACATCTGGAGTGTGGACAAGTGCTGGTCACCCAATAACTATTCCTTTTTGTGCCTAGAAATAAACATCTATGGAATAAATAATTAGGGTGTTCCTATAGTAGATCTAGGTTAAGCTATGATTTCATATTAGCATTTTGGGTTTAGAGTTCAACTTAACCCTACAAAACATTTTGCTTATTAGGTGAGAATTACACAAAGCTTGTAAGGATGACATTAGCCATACCTCTAATCAATGTGGGATATCAATAATATTGAAAGATAGCAAGTTCATATTATTGTCTTTAAGTCCAAAATTTAGCCTCTGTAATTGGCACTTTGCATACTTTTGGGTTTTGTTTCTTGTAATCCAAATGAAAAATATATGAATTTATCCCTCCCTTCATGGAAAAACAGGACTATTGTCATTATTTTAATAAACAAAGAAGAATCTATTGAGATAAGAGAAAGATGAAATAATAAGGATAAAAAATATTCAAAGGAAAAAAAGAGAGTAGAGTAAACTCTAAAAGGAAAAAAAAAATGCCAAAATGGAAAAGATCAAGGTCCATGAAGCAAAGCAGGCCAATTTCTCTGAAGATGTAATAAAGAGACACCAAGAATGACACTCCTATAAAATGACCAGTAGTAGACTTCCACATGGCAGGTTCAAAAACTACTCAATCCCAAATGGGCTTAAGAGAAAACTGCTCTGACTAAAGAAAATTTGAGCATTTGTTTCTATTCACCAAAGAACTACAAACTGGGTGCTTTGACAAGCTTTTTGGTGTCTTTGGTAGTATCAAAAACTCTCAAAGCAATTCAAAAGAAGTGCTTAATATATGTGGGTGTTGTGACAAACCCAATGTTTACTTGTAAAATCATACAAATCATTCAATGATTTGAAGCTACCGATATAAAAACCAGATCTAGAGTTGGAGTTAGCAATGGCAGACTATGGGGAGTTATGGCAGATGGTATTACTGTTTATGGTAGAAGCATGGTGTACATGTGCATGTGTGTTTATATATATAATTCAAAATTGCTATGTAAAGTTATTGGCTATCAGTTGAAAACATAACTCATTCATTCATTCAAATTCCTCTACTGGAAGAAATCATCCACCACTCCTCTCACTTTTATTTTACCATGTATTCTACAACATTCAAGGAGGGCTAAGCTTCTAGAGCTATTCTACTGTAATTTCATTATGAGTTCTAAGGTTAAGTTGAATTAATGAATTTCATTCTTTTAATTATTGATTTGAGTTATTCTTCTTCTATGTCTTTCATCTCTCAATCATATTAAAAGCAATGATTTTTGCATCATAAGGTGTTTGAATCTACATGCATATTAATCATATGAGTTAAAGGGTTTCTAGGTTTGATTGAAAATTTACTTTGGTTGAACTTAGGAACTTTCATATGATTAAACATGTTCTTGATACTGATCAACGGTTGAATTTACCGTTGTCTGTGATGCAATTTTGATACTAAATCAGCTCTCTTTGACTAAGAAGCTTGCTTAAACTTTTATGAGTTTAATTTTGTGAATAGATTAGTTGAGGTTAGGTTTAATGATTTTCATCATTAATTCCCTCAGTTTTGTAGGATATTGGCATGTTTCGGAAGACGAATAAAGTATGAAGGAGTTGGAACCCGAGAAGGATAGTGAAAGCATCAGAATAGTAGGTTGTAGGAGGCTCAAGGGCGCCTGGTTGCCCTTTCTGGGGCCCTGGCGGTTGGTTGCCACGCAACCATGCCTGGTTGCCCTCTTTAGGGGCCCTCAGTGCTAGAGGTCGCACAAGGACTCTTGCTTGCCCTCTTTTGGGGCGCTGAGCGGTAAAGGTCCCGCATTCACGCCTGCTTGCCCTTCTCTGGGGCGTTGAGCGCTAGTTACATGTCACGTAGCTCGCCTGGTTGCCCCTATTCAAGGCGCTAAGCACCAACCAGTCTTAATGCAGCACGCCTAGGCACCCCACTTAGGGCATCGAGCATTGGCGACGTGGTCCTATGTGATACTTTTGATATATTTAAAGGCTTTCACGCATTAGGGTGGATATCTTTTGACGGCTGAAGCACAAAAACCCTATTTTTTACCCTTTGGAGGCAGATTGGGCATACAGGAGCTTTCTTTTATCTTTCTAGGGTTTCCATCTCATATTCATTCTTCCACTGTAAGCCAAGGTTCTCCATGAAAATGGAGAGCTAAATTCATTAGTTGTTGGAGAAGATGTTGTTAGGAAAACAGGTAGGCTTCTTTAAACCAAGAAGGGGGGGGGTGAATTGATGTTGTTTCAAAAACAAAATCTTTTCGCAATCTTGAAAAAAAAGTATAAAGCTTTTTTTATCTTTTCTTGAAATGCAAGTAATGAAAATTTCAATGCAGTGGAAAAATGCAGTTGACTGCTAAACAGGTATAGTCGACTGAATTTAAAGAGTGCAGGGATAGAGAAAATCAAACACTGGTTTTTATATTGGTTCGGCCAACAATGCCTACATCTAGTGTCCTTCCAACCCAAGAAGCAAATGCACTATAATGGTTGCGGTTTTTACAACAAGGAATTTATAGAAGCCTCACGTAAAAATATAAATTTCCTCTCTAACCCAAAACCAAAATATAACTGCACAATAAAACCAGACTTGCAGCAAGAATCCCCTCTTCTGCAATCTGAACCCATGTCGAACAATCCTCAATGTGTAACCAACACTCTTCATAGGATGCTAAGCCTACAATGAACACAACAGTCTTCACAGGATGCCAAGCCTTCAATCAACATAGCAGTCTTCACAGGATGTCAAGCCTTCAACGATCAATCAAGAAGCACCTTCCTCATGCAAATATTGATCACACAGTCAGCGCATAAGCCTTCTCCCTTTGAATCTCTCTCAAGATAGATCACCACCGTCTTCTTGGAGAATTCTTGGAGCTTTTAACACAGAGAATTCAATCTGAAACAAGAAATGAAAATGTCAGTCCTCAAAAGTCTCTGAACAAATCGCATTCAGTCTATTTATAGTTTTCTGACAGTTAGATTGTTTCTCAGTCGAATAGCCTACTAATCTATTAGACTGTATTAAAATAGTTATAACAGATAGTCAACAAAAATCAACACACGTTTATTACAGTTGACCAAGTCATCAATGCTTAACTAACTTTTAAAAATATAGTCGTTGGAGCGCGTAAGCATAACAGAATTCCAAAACAGATCAAAGATACAATCAAATGTACACATAACAAAGTCGTCTGACACATGAAAAAACACTTTGAAATTCTTTTCAATCCAAAACGTCACAAAGCACTGATGTTGAAAATTTCTACAAAGGTTTTAGAATAGTCGAATCCATTTCAGGTGTATTCGACTACACTAGAACTTTATCACACACTTATAAGTTCATAAAGGTGCTTGTGATTTTTCACTTCCATAATGTACTGTTATCAAAGACATTTTGTTACACATTGTCATACAAGCATGCTCCACAGATATATCACACAATTAACATAGGAACATACAACACGGTACATCAAAACATGTTCAACAGATATAACAACCAGTTCAGAACAAGAACATGTAAAACAATAACATGTGTACTACTATTAAGCATTGTGTTGTCATCATAAAAAACCAGATTGATATAGAGTTTGTGTTATCAACAATCTCAACAGATGTAACCTCTGAATTTCATGTATTTGAATATTTTTAAATATTTTATGCTTCTTTCATTGTTTGTTAGTGATTTTCTCCTATTCGTAATGCTAGTTATGTTTTGGTCATTCATAGCTTGATGATTGGATTTCTTTGATATTGGGAAATACTTAGGAACCATGATCTAGAGATTGCGGTCTAATAATCAAGGCTAGGCTTTTCTTCGCCAAGGGATTTGGTTCTAAGTAATCTAGAAAGTGACATTAACATTCCAATGAAGAAGATGAGTTCTAATATGCATGAAAGTAAAGTAGGTGAAATCTAACCCCAACAAGATAATCATCTCATATAATCTTAATTCATTCATTCATTCTTGCTTTAGTCTCAAAAGATCAAATTTACATTCCAGTTAACATGTTTATTTTTATTGCATTCAAATGTCATTCAATGGAATCGTTCTTTAGTCTTAATTAGTTAAGGTATTATACAATTGTTTAGTGTCCCAAGTCTCTTAGGAAAGGATACTTGGTCTCACCAATTTATATTACTTGATATGATTCGGTACACTTGCCAAACCCTTAACAAGTTTTTGGCGCTCGTTGTCCGGGATTCGTGGTTTACAATATACTTTTATATGATTCTTAACTAGTTTAGACTTTATTTTTGTTTATCTTTATTTTTATTTTTTTTTTATTTTTTGGGCTAATTTAGTGCTCTAGTGCAGTGCTCTTTAGTGTATACAGGGAAAAATTCATACTAGGAGCACAATATCATATGAACCTTTCCTTATAGGTCTGGAAGTAGAGAAGACTGCCAATAATAGTAGATGAAGAAGGCAGAAAAGGGTTTCCAGAGAACTTTTTACCTCTCCTGAGATTCTTGAACAACCCTTCATCTGATCAAGAAACAAAAGATATGATGGACAATCAAAATGGTAGAAATATGGGTCCAATGAGACGTACTCTGGAAGATTATTCAATAGTCATTGTTTCTCTATATTTTAATAGTATTGTCAGGCCAAGGTTAAATGACACTAGCATGGAGATGAAGCCTGCTCTCAGTCACTTGGTGAAGAGCAATCAATTCAATGGATTAGCTCATGAGAATCCATATGAACATCTAACCACTTTCACATAAATATGTAATACAGTGAAGATTCATGATGTGCTCGATGAGGTTATTAAACTTAGCTTGTTTCCTTTCTCTTTGGGAGGCAATGCTAAGTTATGGCTCAATTCATTCCCTAAGAATAGCTTCACTGAGTGTGAAGATGTGGTGGCTAAGTTTCTGAACAAGTATTTTCCTCAGTCCAAGATTAATACAGGTAAGCAAGAAATCTCTTCTTTTCAGCAAGGCATGGACGGAACTTTAGGTCAAGCATGCGATAGATTCAAAAGTCTCCTACGGAAAACTCCTACTCATGGATTTGATGAGCCTACGATAGTCATTCTTTTTCTTGGAGGATTAAAATCACAGACTAAATTGATTTTGGATGCCTCAGTTGGAGGTAATATTAGATGGAAGACTCCAGATGAAGCTTATGAGTTAATTGAAAATATGACTGCTAATGATAATGAGACGCATAATGAAAGAGCTCAATTTCAACAAAAAGGAGTTCTTCAGTTGCAATCTCAAGATGCTATATTATCTCAGAATAAGATAATGACTCGGCAAATTGAGACTCTAATGAAAAAAAAATTCTCAACATCCTAAAGAGCTTCAAAATGTCTCTCAAGCTCAACATCAGGGTTGTGAGCTATGTGAAGGAGATCATATAAATGGTCAGTGTGCTATGCAAGCTAATGCCCAAGAAGAAGTGAATTATATGGGTAATCAAGGCTGCCAAGGTAATTACAGCCAAGGTTGGAGACCTCACCCAAGCATGGGTCAAGGGCAAGCTAGGACATTTAATAGACCACCACAACAGCAATATCAACCACAACCATCCTTATATGAAAGGACCATAAAGTTGGAGGACACACTGCAATAATTCATGCAAGTATCCATCTCCAATCATAAAAGCACAAAATCTGTCATTAGAAATTTGGAGATACAGGTTGGTCAACTAGTTAAGAAGTTGGAGGAGAAGTTTGATTAGAATTTTGGGACTAATACTAACGTTAATCGTAAGGAGTTGTGTAATGCCATTATGACTAGAAGTGGCAAGATGTTAGATGAGAGAAAAATTGAGAACAAAGAAAAAGCTGAGTTGAGTGAAAAAGGAGATATGTCTGAAGATAGAAAAGAAGAGGCTGAGAAAAAGAAAGAAGATGAGAAAAATAAGGGTGAGGTAAAAGAAAATGAGAGACAAGAGAGAGAAAAAGGAAAAACAATTGAGAAACCCCTTTCACACCCTAAAAGTCCATTCAAGGGAGGAAAAAGAAAAGCAATTTGGGCGTTTCATGGATATATTCAAGAAATTAGAGATTATTATACTGTTGACTGAAGCATTGCAAAAAATCCCTGCTTATGAAAAACACTTGAAGCAGTTCCTCAATAAAAAGAAGAAATATCTAGATGAGGAAACAATTGAAATGCAGGACAATTACAATGCCATTATGCAGAAGACTTTTCCTCCTAAATTGAAACATCCAGGGAGTTTCACCATCCCTTGCATCATTGAAGATCATGATGTAGGGAAGGCTCTTATTAACTTATGGGCTAGCATCAATCTGATGCCGTTATTTATGCTCAAGAGGATTAGTGGTCTGGTGGTCAAACCCACAAGAATTATATTGCAAATGGCAGATAGGTCCATCAAACATCCTTATGGTGTAGTGGAAGATGTGATGATACAAATTGATAAACTTAAATTCCCAATGGATTTAGTAGTGATGGAGATGGGGGAAGATGTAGAGATTCCTCTCATTCTTGGAAGACCATTCATGAAGATGACCAAAGTTGTCATTCCTGTAGATGATGGAGTATTAACATTGAAAGACCAAGATGAGGAGGTGACTTTAATGTCTTCGACAATGTGAAGCAAATTCAAGGAAAACAGGCTAGTGTTAAAAAACCAAATGAAGTTTTATCGGTGACTAGCCTACTTGATCAAGATGCCAAGTTAATTAAGAGCAACCACGATTGTTTTTCTCCAAAACTAAAGGAAGAGGATGAAGATAATTAAGAGAAACTAGTTGAACAAGATTTTGTGATGGAAAATATTGAACCCTACCCTACCAAACCAATGAAATTCAAGAACAGGTTATGGGTTATTAAGGATATCAAAGTGAATGGAGTTATTGATATTAAAGCTCCTTATTCTAGGAGAGTGAAGTTGGTGACTAGAAAGCTGTTGAAATTATGTTGGTGTGATGAAATAGAGAAGCACGCCAACATCAAAAATCTAAATTGAGCATAGTGGTGTCAAATATGGCCTCATCTTCAGGTTCAAAGTGCATTAAGACCACAGCTGCCCAAACGGAGAGAGGAAAGAAAAGAAAGGAACAATTTTATTCCAACAAGTTTCTATCCCGCAAGCACGAATGGAATTTTGAGGCGGTTTAAAACTGCAGACTTTTGATGGAGAGGAAAGTTGGTTTAATACCTCTCATGGATCCACAATTTGAATGAGAATTGAGTAGGAGGCAATGGGAGCAGTTGGCATCTTACCCCGCATCAGTCAACATTGCGGTGGTGAAAGAGTTTTATGCCAATGCCAGGTATTATGGTGATGAGGATATGGCCTACACCAGTTATGTTAGCGGCAATAGAATTCCCTATGATGCTGACACAATTAACACATTCCTGGGTGTTGAATGGTCGAGAGAATCGAGTCACTGTCAGTTTTCTTCTTTGTTGGAGGAAGACCTTGACTTTACTAAGGTTGAGAGGATATTGTGCATTCAGGGGGTAATTTTCAGAGAAACGGGCAAGATGTGCCTATTCATATCATAAGGTCATTCCTCACTCCCTTGGCAAAATATTGGATGTGTTTACTCATGCAAACATTCACCTTGCTCCCATGTATCAGACATTACTACACATAGGGCCATCTTTCTCTACTGTGTCCTTAGAGGATTGAATATTAATGTGGGCCAAGTGATGGAAAATGAGATTAGACAATGTGCCCATGCCTCTAGCAGTAAATCTCCTATCGAGCAGCCTAGTCTAATTACACATCTTTGTGAGTTGGCAAGGGTGAATACATCTGCTCCTCCATTTGAAAGGCCAAGGAAAGAGATTGATGCATCATATTATACGCAATATTGCATGTTTGATGAAGTAGGGTTGCTTGTTCCTCCACCTCAGCCTCCCAAGGTTCATAGGAGACCTCAACTTGCTCAGCCAGATCCATTTTGTTGAGATTGTTGATAAAGGAAGCACTAGTTTAGCTAACCTTAATCTCACAACGCTTTATTCACTCTAGTTTTTTATGATGACAACACATTATTAATAACACGTCTTGTTATGTGTTACATGTTTTGTCACTTATTGGTTGATATCTTATTGAACATGTTTTGTGTTAGCCTTGATATATGAATGCATATTCACTATTCTGATATATGTTACATCTGTTGTGATTGCATTACATATGTTTTGGAAATGGAAAACCACATGCACTTTGAGGAACTTATATTGTGTGACAAATCTACATGTCCTAAGTCGACTCCATTCTTAATAGTTTCGATTAAGACTAAAGACTTTGCACAGATTTTCAAATACAGTGTTATGTGAGATTTTACATTAAAAAGAATTTCAATATGTACAGATGTGTCAAAGTCGACTGTGTGCGCTATGCATTCGACTTTGTTAGTTGTTTTATTTGGAATTTTGTTATGCTTGTGAACAGTAACAACTATATTTTCAAATGTTAGTTAAGCATTGAATGAGAGTCAACTATATTGAATATGGAATTAATTTGTTTGACTTGACAACTACTACTTTGACTTAACTGTTATAACTGTCAGAGGGCAGTCGACTGTATTAGTAGCTTAGTCGACTACAGGAGTGTCTGATTTATGGAAATCTATAAGTAGATGAGACTTGAGTTATCTAGAGAACTTTTGGTAGAACTGACATTTTCATATTCTATTTCAGATTGATTCTCTGTGATTTAGAGCTCCAATAACTCATCAAGAAGACGGTGAAGATCTTTCTTTGAAGAGTTTCTGAAGGAGAATTCTGTTGCGCTCATTGCTTTATAATTATCTACATAATTGAGGTGTTCTTTGGTTGACCAAGGCTCGTGTTACAATCTGTTGGAGATTGTTGTACCTATTGTGATTACAGGGGGTGGAGTCGTGGAGTCTGGACACTTTGAGGATTGTCCAAAGTGGGTTGAAGATTGCACGAAAGGGGATTCTTGCTGCAGTTCTTCTTGTGTGTTTTTGCCTATATTTTGGTTAGAGGGTTAAAGAGGTGTTTTATATTTTTGACGTGGAGGTCTCTATAAAAGCCTTATTGTAAAAACCTTGACCATTATAGTGCATTTGCTTCATGGGATTGGAAGGACACTAGATGTAGGCATTGAGGTCGAAGCAGTATAAAAACCTGTGTTTGAATATCCCTACTCTTTTACTTTTAGTCGACTCTGTAAATTGTGTAGTCTACTTTGATATTACGCTGCACTTAAATTTTTCATTACTTGCGATTCAAGAAATTATGCAAAGGTTTCTACTTTTTGAAAAAGATTTTAAAAAGACTCTGATTTTGAAACCTCACCAATTCAACCCCCCCCCCTCTTGGTGTTGAAACGAAGCCTACCTATTTTCCAACACATTTCAGATGCGAGATATGCACATGACCTTTGTGGATGCTAAATTTGAGGCATTATAAAGAGGTCAGCAGGCGTTATTGAGGAGTATGACTTCCGCCTTCCCTGAGCGCCAGTTTATGTCTCCAGACAACTTTTTAGCTCACGTTGCATGGCCTGGGGACTAGGCCCAAGCTAGTGGAGGAGGTGGCATGTCCGGAGCTGCAGCTATGGATGAGGATGATGAGGACGAGGAGGATAAGGATGATGAAGATGATGATGAGGATGATGGAGGAGGTGGCATGTCCAAAGCTGCAGCTATGGATGAGGATGATGAGGATGATGAGGATGAGGAGGATGAGGATGATGATGAGGATGATGTAGATGAGGATGATGAGGAAGATTCAGATGATAGTAGAGGATGATGAGGAATGATGATAGCATCTAGTGATGGATGCTACTATATCAGGATTTTTCTGTTTCTTTATTTTTATGCTTGTTTGAACTTTGTTTATTTTGTTTTTAATTTTAGTTTAGCTATGTACTTGGTTTAATGGAATGGTGCTGCAATGGTTATGTGATGAACTGTTTGATTAATATGATTGTCTTGTGTTTGCTTTATTGATTTGAGATACATGTTGAGATAATGATTGGTTTAGCTTTTAAGCACATATGGTGGATGCTCATAGTTGTTTAAGATAGATGCATGGTTTCAATTATGATTAATGTGCTTGATAAGATGTGTATGAAATTGTGGAACTTGAATTAACCTGTGTGAGGTTGGGCTCCAGAGTTTATTGTTGAATGTTATTGCTTTGGAATCATAGTTGATTTTGCCTGAGTTTTTTCGTTGAGCTATTTTCTTGCAGGTTACATATGATCATGGCCATATGTTCTTCTCCCTTGTAAGCCAATGCCAACATTTTAACCCAAAATGAAAAAGAAAAATTGTTTTATCCTTTGAACCTTGAGCTGAATATGAAAAACCTTTGCAATCCTTGCCTTGCCTTGAGTATAGTATGCATGTATGATACATGAGAATGGTTCAAGTTTGGGGTTGTTGGGAAATTGAAAAACAAAATAAAATAAATAAAAAGGAAAAAGCATTGAAAAAGAGAAGAAAGAAGAAGTAGAGAAGATGAGCTAAATGAATAAAAGTTGGGATTAAGTTGAGAAGTGGTTTCTGGAGTGAAAAGCAAAAAGAGAGATTAATGTTATAATATGAAGTAAATTGTTCACTCTCTTAACTCAAGGAGTTTTTTTTTTCCAAGAAAAAACCAGTTGTTCTTCTTAGCCCAGCCACAATACAAGCCTTAAAAAAATCCTTGTGATGATAACTTGCTTGTGAATGTATTTGATGCTGTTTAAATGAAAGGCAAAATTGAGTTGTGTGTTATTGTGATAGTAGAGTGAAAGAGTCACCTCACTATACACCTTTGAGCTCAAGTGAAACACTTTCTTTGGTGAGGAATGGTTCCATACACTATAGGATAACATTTTGCTCTGGTTGTTGATCACTTATAGGGCTTTTGCATTTGTTGTATATTCTTTGTTATGTGAGCACCATAGTTGAAGCTTGATTGGGTAAAGCATCATTGTATCTTGACTTATCTTTCTATGATGAGCAAACATGAGTGATTTACTTTTCTTAGAATAATATGTTTTTTTGTGTGCTGCATCATTATAGTATGGCTATTTTGTTTAAGTCAAGTTACATTTTGCTTGAGGACAAGCAAAGTTTCAAGTTTGGGGTTGTGATAACGGTTGAGTTTACCGTTATCTGTGATGCAATTTTGATACTAAATCAACTCTATTTGACTGAGTCTTGTTTTTAGTTTAATTTTGGGAATAAGTTAGTTGAGGTTATGTTTCATTATTTTCATCACTAATTCCCTCAGTTTTGTAGGATATTGGCATGTTTTGGAAGAGGAGCAAAGTATCAAGGAGTTGGAACCCAGGAAGAACAGTGAAAGCATCGTAATAGAAGGTTGTAGGAGGCTCAAGGACACCTGGTTGCCCTTTCTGGGGCCCTGGGCATTGGTTGCCATGCAGCCACGCCTAGTTTCCCTCTTTAGGGGCCCTCAGCACTAGAGGTCGCGCAACGACGCTTGCTTGCCCTCTTCTGGGGCGTTGAGCAGTGTAGGCCACGCATTCACGCTTGTTTGCCCTTCTTTGGGGCGTTGAGCCCCAACTACATGTCACATAGCTCGCCTGGTTGCCCTTGTCCAAGGCGCTGAGCACCAGCCAGTCTTAACACAACACGCCTGGACGCCCCACTTAGGGCGTTGAGCATTGGCAACATGGGCCTATGTGATACTTTTGATCTATTTAAAGGCTTTCATGCATTAAGGTGGATATTTTTTGATGGTTGGAGCATAGAAACCCTATTTTCGACCCTTTGGAGGAAGATTGGGCATGCGTGAGCTTTCCTTTTCTCTTTCTAGGGTTTCCATCGCATATTCATTCTTTCATTGTAAGCCAAGGTTCTCCATGACAATGGAGAGCTAAATTCATTTGTTGTTAGGGAAGATGAAACCTCTGAATTTCATGTATTTGAAGATGTTTTAAATATTTTATGCTTCTTTCATTGCTTGTTAGTGATTTTCTCCTATTCATAATGCTAGTTATGTTTTGGCCATTCATAGCTTGATGATTGGATTTCTTTGATATTTGGAAATACATAGGAACCATGATATGGAGAATTTCACCCAAAGGAAATATTTTCTAGGGATGGAGATAGGACGTTTGGTTGTCATAAACTTCTTTTCTTAATGCGGAATTGGGTATTAAGGATTCAAGGGATTGCGGTCTAATAATCAAGGGTAGGCTTTTTTTGCCAAGGGATTGGGTTCTAAGTAATTTTGAAAGTTACATTAACATTCCAATGAAGAAGATGAGTTCTAATATACATGAAAGTGAAGTAGGTGAAATCTAACCCCAACAACATAATCATCTCATATCATCGTAATCCATTCTTGCTTTAGTCTCAAAAGATGAAATTTACATTCTAGTTATCATGTTTATTTTTATTGCATTCAAATTTCATTCAATGGAATTGTTCTTCAGTCTTAATTAGTTAAGGTATTATACAGTTGTTTAGTGTCACGAGTCTCTTGGGAAACGATACTTGGTCTTACCAATTTATATTACTTGATACGATTCGTTACACTTGTCGAACCCTTAACAGTTACTAATTGAGAATGTACTTTGATTTGTGGTAAGAATTTCAACTTTAATTAATTGAGAAATTACTTTGATTAATTAGTTTTTAATTTGGTTAGGAGATTTAAGAATAGACATGATTAAACACAATAGGATTTGATTAAGAATGTACTTTGGTTGAATTCATTATGAATAATCTAGAAAGGTCTTGCATTTGATTGAGAATCTACTTTGGTTAATTATATGATCACCCTCAAGTTAATTAAGAATGTACTTTAATTAATTTGAAACTTGAACAATAATCAATTGAATAATTATTTGTGGCTAACCGATGATGAATCTATCTTGGAAAAGTAGTGGAATTAGCTCATTTCATTATAATTGTTTCAAAGTTTCTCATTTGTTCTTCAATTAAACTCACGACATACTTCAACATTAAATTCATTAGGTTACATTTTCATGCTTATTTTTATGCATTGCATAACATTTACTAACCTTTTCAGAGTCTTCATAAGAGTCAAGTATTGAAAAGCAATTTCGTATTCATTGGAAAATGACTCAAGGTTACTTTTGTTAAGAAACAGGTAGGCTTCTTTTTACACCAAGAGGGGGGTGAATTGGTGTTAATTCAAAATTAAAATCTTTTCGCAATCTTGATATGAAAAATTCCAAGCTTTTGATCTTTCCTTGAAATGCAAGTTATTGAAAATTCAACGCAGCGGAAAAACGCAGTTGACTGCCTAGTAGATATAGTCGACTGGAAAATAAAGAGTGCAGGGATGAGAAAATTCAAACATTGTATTTATACTGGTTCGGCCAACAATGCCTACATCCACTGTCCTTCCAACCCAGGAAGCAAATGCACTATAATAGTTGCGGTTTTTACAACAAGGAATTTATAGAAGCACCACGCAAAAATATAAATCTCTTCTCTAACCCAAAACCAAATATTGCACACACACAAAACCATAATTGCAGAAGGAATCCCCTCTTTTGCAATCTGCACCCACGTTGAACAATCCTCAACGTGTCACCAGCACTCTTCACAGGATGCCAAGCCTATCATAGCAGACTTCACAGGTTGCCAAGCCTTCAGTCAAAGACCAATCGTCTTCACACGATGCCAAGCCTATCAGGATCAAACAAAAGCACGTCCTCTGTGCAGATATTCATCAAACAGTAAGAGCAATTGACTTCTCCTTCTTAATCTCTCTCAAGCAAGATCACCATCGTCTTCTTGGAGAATTCTTGGATCTTCTAACGAATTCAATCTGAAATAGGAAAATGAAAATCTCAGATCACAAAAGTCACAGAACAATTCACGTTCTGTCTATTTATAGCTTTCTGTTTCATCATATTGATACTCAGTTGAATAGCCTATTAATACAGTCGACTGTATTAAAACAGTTATAACAGACAGTCAACATAAAGGCTCCTCAGTCAAGAAAATCAAGACACATTTATTACAATTGACCACGTCACACAATGTTAACTAACTTTTGAAAATATAGCCGTTGGAGCTTGTAGGCTTAACAAAATTTCAAACAGAACAGTAACACAGTCGAATATGCATTCCACAATGTCGAATGACACATGAAAAATTCTTTTCAACTCAAAATCTCACATAGCACTTGTTCACAAAATTTGTACAAAGATTTTAGCATAGTCGAATCCATTAAGAGTGTATTCGACTGGACTAGAACTTTGTCACAACACATATAAGTTCAAAAGGTGCTTGTGATCTTTTCTTCCAGAAATGTGTAATGATCAAAAACATTTTATCTCACATTTCAATAGAAACATGTTCCACAAATATAACACTCAATCAAACATAGGAGCATACAATGTAATTCAACAAAACATGTTCAACAGATATGACAAACGTTACAGAATAAGAACATGAAATACTGGAACATATGTACTATTATTAAGCACTGAGTTGTCATCATCAAAAACCAGTTTGATATAGAGTTTGTGTTGTCAACAATAACAACAATCTCCCCCTCTTTTGATGATGCACAACCATGATTAACAACTCAACCATGTTTGTACAGTTCCACAAAAGACAGAGTAAAAAGATATATATATCAGAAACATTAACACAGTTCAATTACTCTACATATACAACAAAAATATCAAGCAGATAAAGTGTGATGCAACAATTCTCCCCATATAGACTTTGCTCTCATACACTCATGAATATATCTCCCCCTTTGTGCATTAACAAAAAAGGAATGCTTCAGATATTTATGCAGTTTTGAAAAACAATAGAGATGATAAAAAAGATATGCAATTTATGAAATACAATGATGCTCTCAAAAACACAAGTTCATCACAAAACAATGTAAACTCCCTCTGAAATATAGATGTGTGATGAAAAAAATGTGTAAAACAATGATACTCCCTCTGTCATTATGCATGGATTTCAAAAACATTTTAAGTGCACAATGCAGAATATCACAGTTTAAGCAACAAATTAAGCACAGATTTGTACCACAGTCAAACAATTTAAATCACATGTATATGCAATGATACAAATATCAACAATCTCACAATATTATCTCAGTTTGAATATTAAACTTGTAAAGATCATAGATAATAACAGAATCTTAATGATTTAAGCAAACACTAAGGATAGAATCAAATTCCAGAATTGGAATTGTTAACCCATTTAGATGCAGTCGAGTGCATTAAATCATCAGTCGAATGCATTGCTTTGCAACTGTTGAATTCCAAATGTAGATCTTCAAAGCAATGTCCTTCATGTAAAACCTTTCAACAACCTTTTCCAGATCAAGTATAGTGGTTAAGCAAGAATTAAATCATATCAAAACAAAAGTCAATGTGTAAAGATGCATGACATTTCAAGCATAGTTGACTTCAATCAGAACATAATCGAATCAATCAACCAGTTTATCAGATTTCATTTAACCAGTTTAAGTAAATGGATTGATTCAGACTGCTAATTTCATTTCCTTGATATAAAAGATATTACATTGGATAATGATCAACAAGGAAATAAGAAAAAACATTCAACACGACAAAAGATGGCTTTCTAAGCCATTCTACAAAGTAAGAACAGGGACAAATAGCTACAATGATACAACAGGAAACACAGTCACGACAAATGAGAAAGGACAACGGTACAAGAGAAATCAGAAAGCTTCAGTAGAATCTTCTTTATCAGAGTCTTCAGCTATCAGTTGCAAATTTGTACCATGTACTCTTTTCAGTTTATCGCACTTGTCGTGACCATTTTGTCAAAGTTTGTTTCAGGAAAGAATTTTGTTTCACCAACTGTCACACACTTTTTCTTCACTGTAAGTTCTTCCATCAGATGTTCACCCATGAATTTCCATCCATTTATTTTTTTTACTAGTCCAAGAGACATGAGTGAGTCTTTGTCAAACGAATTTGAAGACCCCCAAAAACATTTGCGCTTAGTGCAAACATCAACATCGAGAAGTACAAATATTTTGCTTATTAGGCAGGCATACGGCAGATATAGAGATCTTTTAAGTGCACAGTACTCCATGTGATATTTAATCACCTGTAACCAATTTGTGGAGATGTTGTTCTTGATAGCATGGAGTAGGAAGATGTCTTCTGTGGTCATTTTGTCCTTTTTGATCCTTCCGGGTAAATGATTTTTGCTAGAATGTAAGCAAGAATCTTCTCCTCCTTTTGTAACCCTTTTCCAAGTTGTATTGTCTATGATAATATCAGTTCCTTTTACTCTTGATATCAGATTGTTTCCTTCTCTTTTGAGATTGTAGTAGAACACTTTAACTAAATTTGGAAAGCATTCACCTTGTAGTTCTACAAAACTTGTTAGATTTTATTTGACCAGTCATTCCTGGAACTTGAACCCTTCACTCCTGAAGAATGCAACATTCGCGCACTTATGCCTTAAAACTTCTTTGAATCCCCATTTGCATATAAAATCAGTTCTCTGATCATCATCGCTGAACCAACCAAAAGGATGAACTTCTCTTCTTGCAGACATTTGACGCTTTCTTGGTCTAGTTGATGAAGAAGCCATTTGAGCAGTGAAGAATAAGGGTTTTACCATAATCAGAATAAGAGCTTGCTTTACCAAGATGTATGTGAAAGTCTCGGACTATTTCATTCATTTATAGAAAGAAGACGCGCCAAGAACATTTCTTAAACCCTAAGTTTAAATTTTAATGTTCTAAAGTAGTCGACTGAATTAAAGATGTAGTCGACTCGGACTCGTAAAAATCATAATCAAATAACTTAGTCGATTGAATTAAAGATGTAGTTGACTCGGACTCGTAAAAATCATTTTCAATCATTCCAACCATTCAGCACACAACATAAACAATCATACAACAACAATTAATCAGTATATGCATGATTCAGCAGAAAGATACAGGTTTACCAGTTGTAGACACTCAAGGTATTTGATATGTTCCATAGTTAATTCATCCTTGAGAACAATTTTGTATCGGCTGCATAACCTGCAAAACAATAAAGTTTTGGTTGCTAGTACCCATTTAACTTTGGGTCCTTGATTGTTAGTTCTTGTCACATGTTCCTTTGGTATCAATACATATAATCCTTAAGGAACAACAACATTTCTATAATAACAATTTCTAACAGTATGACCAACACAATTGCAATAAAAATATGCATTTCTGGCAGGTGTTCTTAATTCATTAAGGTTCCTAGCATTGGTTCTGTTAGAGTAAAATTTGTATCCAATTCCTTGTCTATTTTTAATTCTGCTAGATGAATTCAATACGGCATCTAAATTGCACTAGCTTGAGCAAACTTAGCTAGCTTGCTAGTCAAGTAATTTATCTTTTCAATATGTGCAGGAGAATTTGTACAATCTTTTTCAACAGTAACAGTTTTAATCTCAATATTTCTAGCAGATGACAAAGCTTCATTTAATTCTTTTTCTAATTTTTCATTCTCTGCAACAAGGTTATAAATTCTTTTTTCAAAGTCTCTTCCTTCAGAGCACATTCTTTTTACCTTGTATCGCAGTCGCATTGCTTCAGCATGTAACTCTTTGAATGCATCTTGAAGCAGATCATATTTGATTTCTACCGGTTCATTTGATATATCTGCATCACTGTCATAATCATTCCATGTTACACCTGTCATATAACACAAATTTGATTCCTCATCTTGATCAGAATCTTCATCACTTGATTTCTCAGAATCTGAGTTTTCCCAAGCAATGTAAGCTCCTTTCTTTCTCATGTTTCTGCCTTGAGGAAATCTTTTCTTTGCTTTTTGCTTTGGCTGTAATTCAGGGCAGTCAGGCTTGATGTGACCTTCTTTTCCACATTCATAGCACTGGACAACATTTGTGCTGAAGCTCTTCTATTTGCTTTGACATGCATGGTTATACAGTTGACTATCATTTTGTATAAGTCAACTAAATTTTCTTACCATCAAGGTCATTAGTTCTTTGTCGTCCATCTCTGTTTCTATGATGCTCTTGCTTGCAACCTTCAGAGCTATGGACTTCTTTTCTTCAATCTCTTCTTCATCCTTCAGTCTACCAAATTCTATCTCATGTTCTCGTAACTTGCCAAACAAGGTAGCCATATTCATCATTGTAAGATCTTTGGATTCAGAGATTGTAGTGACTTTTGGTTGCCAGTTCCTGTTCAGGCTTTTCAGAATCTTTATGTTGATATCTTCTTTGTCAAAGACTTTGCCAAGAGCCATCAGGTCATTTACGATATGAGTGAATCGTTTCTGGAGATCATAGATGCTTTCACCAGCTTTCATTCTGAACAACTCATATTCTTGTATCAACGAATTCTTCCTGGCTCTCTTGACTTCATCTGTGCCTTCATGTGTTACCTCTAGAACATCCCATATTTCCTTTGCAGACTTTCATTGGGATATCCTGAAAAATTCATCAATAGTCAGTGCAGAGGCAATAATATTCCTAGCTTTAACATCATACTAAGCTTTTCTATTTTCATCAACAGTCCACTCAGTAAAAGGTTTCAAAACAGTTTCACTATCAACAATTTTTGTAGGCACATATGGACCATTTAGAGTAGCATCCAAAATTCCTTTATCTCGCGATTCAAGAAAGATCTGCATGCGAATTTTCCAAAAAGGATAATTTTCACTAGCAAACAGAGGTGGTCAGTTTGTTGAAGCACCTTCACCAAAAGTTTGAAAATTTGAAGCCATCCCCAGGTTTTACAGTCGAATAGATTAAAAACAGAGTCGACTGAATTTTCAAATATCTTATGAAAACCAGCTCTGATGCCAATTATTAAGAAACAGGTAGGCTTCTTTTTACACCAAGAGGGGGGGGGGGATGAGTTGGTGTTAATTCAAAATTAAAATATTTTCGCAATCTTGATATGAAAAATTCAAAGCTTTTGATCTTTCCTTGAAATGCAAGTTATTGAAAATTCAATGCAGCAGAAAAACACAGTTGACTGCCTAGCAGATATAGTCGACTAGAAAATAAAGAGTATGGGGATGAGAAAATTCAAACACTGTGTTTATACTAGTTCGGCCAACAATGCCTGCATCCAATGTCCTTCCAACCCACGAAGCAAATGCACTATAATGGTTGCAGTTTTTACAAAAAGGAATTTATAGAAGCACCACGCAAAAATATAAAGCTCCTCTCTAACCCAAAACCAAATATAGCTGCACACACAAAACCAGAATTGCAGCACAAATCCCCTATTCTACAATCTGCACCCACATCGAATAATCCTCAACGTGTCACCAACACTCTTCACAGGATGCCAAGCCTATCACAGCAGACTTCACAGGTTGTCAAGCCTTCAGTCAACAACCAACCGTCTTCACACGATGCCAAGCCTGTCAAGATCAAACAGAAGCACCTCCTTTGTTCAGATATTGCTCAAACAGTAAGAGCATATGACTTCTCCTTCTGAATCTCTCTCAAGCAAGATCACCACCGTCTTCTTGGAGAATTCTTGGATCTTCTAACGAATTCAATATAAAATAGGAAAATGAAAATGTAGATCACAAAAGTCACAGAACAATTTGCGTTATGTCTATTTATAACTTTCTATTTCATCAGATTGATACTCAGTCAAATAGCCTACTAATAGAGTTGACTGTATTAAAACAGTTATAACAGACAGTCAACATAAAGGCTCCTCAGTCAACAAAATAAAGACACATTTATTACAGTTGACCACGTCACACGGTTTTAACTTACTTTTGAAAATATAGTCGTTGGAGCTTGTAGGATTAACAAAATTTCAAACAGAACAGTAACACAATCGAATATGCATTCCACAATATCGACTGACACATGAAAAATCACTTTGAAATTCTTTTCAACTCAAAATCTCACATAGCACTTGTTCACAAAATTTGTACAAAGATTTTAGCATAGTCGAATCCATTAAGAGTGTATTCGACTGGACTAGAACTTTGTCACAACACATATAAGTTCAAAAAGTGTTTGTGATCTTTTCTTCCAGAAATGTGTAATGATAAAAAACATTTTATCTCACATTTCAATACAAGCATGTTCCACAAATATAACACTCAATCAAACATAGGAACATACAATGTAATTCAACAAAACATGTTCAGTAGATATGACAAACGTTACAGAATAAGAACATGTAATACTGCAACATATGTACTGTTATTAAGCACTGAGTTGTCATCATCAAAAACCAGTTTGATATAGAGTTTGTGTTTTTAACAATCTCAACAACTTTAACCATATCTACTTCCTTAATTACTAACTTGGCAATACTGAAGTTTCCTTGTAAAATAGTATTAATTTGATAGCTTTAATGACAACGTATCACGCCTGCATTCTTGAGATCGAACGACATCACATCATAGCAGTAATTTGCCTACTCAATGATGAAAGGCGTCTTCTCATGGTGGAGAGGAAACATTTGGTTGTAGTCAGAATAAGTATCCAAAAAGCTTAGGACTTGGTTGTTGGACGCACTGTCTATCAGGCCATCTATGCTTAAAAGGGGATATGCATGTTACCACCCTGCAAGTATACTAGATCGTATCAAGTAATAAAGAGACAGTAAGTCCGAATATCGTTTTCCAAGGGACTCTTAAGCCTAGACCTCATGTGAATTGATTTCATAAGACTTGAATAAAGATTAAATTTAGAGTTTATAATGCAAAAACTAAAATAAACATGCAAATGCAAAAGCTTGATCAATTGACAGATAAAGATATGAATGAATGGTGTTGTTGGGATTTACGGTTTCATCCTAATCCACTCTCCTATATCTACTATTCTTGTTAAATTCAACTTTGTTATCAATGTTCATGCAACTTTTTAAATTACTCTAAACCCGATGTCTCGGTGAAGAGAGCCTACTCCCAATTACTAGTTTACTATGTCTAGTCTCCCTAGTAATCAGTCATGCATTTCAATGTACAGAAGCTTAAAGCAATTGACCGTCCTATTCCTATGTCTAGGTAATATTTCATAATCAAGAGAATTCCCCTCATGCCTAGATTCCCCCGTATGTGTCCATATCGACAAAAGCAAAGATCATGACATTGAATGAGTTAAACAATGCAAGCTTGAAGTATAGAGAAGAAAACCCAAACTATTTATAACACAAGTATATGAATAAAATAAGAACTTCAATATAAGAAAGTTTCAAAAGGATTACATCATTCCCCAACAATAAAGGGTTTAGTTCACCATTGACATGGTGAAACTATATGAATTGAATGGAAAGAATGAAAGAGATAACCCTAGAATTGAAAGATTGGAGCTTTCGCATCCAAAATCCGCCCCCAAGGAGTGAGAATGCGTGTTTCTATGTCTTTTCTCGGCCAAAAGATAACCCTAAGGGTCGCACAAATCTATTTATAAACTATGAAAAATTACAGAAAATTTGCCCAAGCCCAACTACAGCGCTCAACGCTGGTTTCAAGCGGTAGGTGCGACACTCAAGTAGGACGCTCAACGTTCATGCCCAAGTGTTTGACAGTGTTGTCTTTGAGAAGGCTAGCGCTCAGCGCTGGATCTGACGCTCAATGGTGTGCGTGACTTTAACTTTTCCCCTCAGCGTTAGCGCTTAAGCGTTTGGGAGTGACTCTTTTCAAAAGGCTGGCGCTCAGCACTGAAACTGGCGTTCAACGCTTAAACTGGCGCTCAACATTGAAACTGGCGCTGAGCGGTGCCTACAATTCTTCCTTTGCACCTTTTTCCATCCTTTCTTGAGTCCAACTCCTTCCTTCTTCACTTTCTATCCTTCAATTCTCGACTAATCCTGTCAAAACAAGGAAAAACCAAGCATAATATCTCTAAAACCACCTTTGACTCTCTTTTAACCTAACTAAAGCATTTTGCATGATTTCAAGCTAATTTCTAAGTTATAAAGGGTGTGTTTATATCAAAATTAATTATGAAAATAACGGTTTTTGAACTGTTATCAATGCATCCTTTAGACATGCTTTGTTCATGTCATTGAAGTTTGTTAACATCCTCCATTAACCATTCACCTTTTTAACCATTACTACGTTGTGAGCCATGTAATGTAGGTGACTTCCCAAATGAAACCAGCCTCCACAAGCTTCTTCACCTCGAGGTCTACCACTCTCATTTCCTCTTCTCTGAACCTCCTTTTCTTCTCCAACCTTCCCAGGTTGAACGACTTGACTTTCCCTTGTAGCTTCATGTTATCCTTTGTGTTAGTTTTGGGATCCAGGTTAACCATGACTACCTTTGAATGTCTAACTTTCTAGGGAAGGACAGTCCTGTCACATAGCGTTATCGAGCTATCTTCTTATTAGCCCTTACGATGTACATTATTCTTTGTTCGGATGAGAATTTCATTGCCAAGTGGGGATGGATAGAACCCTCCAAATGTGTTCAAGCACGATTGGTCGATCACACATTATAGGAGGTGTTCGCCTCCACCAACAGGTATCTCATCCTTAGTTCCTTTGCGTCGTGACTCATACCGAGGTAGGTCCTCAATCTACATACCTTCTCGTATCTACCTATTCGCCCGCAAAACCCACAATCTATTTGTTTTAGGGGACTATTAGGTCTTTGAAGAGATCCATTTTTTGAAACGTCTTCTAGTAAAGGATGTTCACAAAACTTCCCTGGTCAACGAGCATCTTGCTCACGTTGTACAGAGCGATATCAATGGTGATAACCATAGGGTCATCCTGGTTGAGGTAGAGTACTCGTGGTATGCCCAATATTTTGATGGTATCGGCAATGCTTCTTCCCATCAGTACTCCCAGGGTCGATTTCTTCTTGATCGGGGGGAATAGGTTTACGTTGAGTGCCTCTTCCAAAATCCTTGCTCTCAACGTGTTTAGAGGGGTATATTGGTTGAACTTGGGAGTCCGAGGGAGGTATATTGCTCGCAAGGTGTGTCAAACTCTAAGCTCGACTGAAGGTGTATTGTCTATCGAACAAGGAACGCACGATGGCGAAGCAATTCACTGTGTTAGGAGGCAAGGTGTTGGAAAATGCAACGCCTCCCCTTTTAATGATAGAGAGAACGTTCGACATCACACGTGGTTATGCATATGTATTTGCATCTCCCTTAACATCTTCATAGGATCCTGTTGATCGTCTATGTTTCTCGTGGTCGTCATTGGGTTTCTTCGTTAATCCTTGGGCCCCACGGTGCGTCCAAAATGTTTCAGATGTGGGGTCGAGAACTACTCCTTCACACTTTTAAGTTAGTTTTCTTAATGTTATCTTGGGTCTCCGTTACTATGGTTCTTAATCTTTCACCTTCAGTCTTCAAGCTGAGCGGGAGGGTACCTGTCAAAGGCCCTTTGACGCTCAAGTCAATTAAACATGTTTGATTGGTTACTGATGGGTGTCGCGGCCCATACAAATTTGATTGCATATTAGGAATGCAGTATAGTGCTAGGGAATGACCCCTAGGTCGTCTCTCAAGGACCAAATGTGGTTCGAGTCTTAGGTCTAACACAAAGAGGGGGGGGGGGGTTTGAAAAGTTTTGCGAATAGAAATTAACTAAATTAAAGCATGAAAATTAAACATAACTAAACAGAATTCAAAGCATTGAAGTA
>NW_014542365.1:886207-890411 GCF_000741045.1 Vigna radiata var. radiata | reverse complement strand
TTCCAAAATTTTCCCTGAAAATAATAATGCAAATAATTAGCTCAGAAGATTCAAATTAATTAAAATTAGAATTTCCGATCAAATTTAGCATAATTTGGAAAAACGGGAAAATACCAGACGATTAAGCACAATTCCCTGATTAATTCAAGCACAATAAACTAAGTAAAGTCAAGAAAATATTGACTCATCAAAATAGACCACACTTAGTCTTTTGCACTCCTTGGCAAAATCAAGACGCAAAACAGGGAACAGTTCTGAGGACATCAGGGAATTGACACAGACTCAACACACAGATAACAGAGACTAACAAGGAAAGAAACAGAATTACACAATCCTCAAGAAATCTGGACAAGGAAAAGTAGTAGACAGTATCCACACAGAATCAGAGAAAACAGATACTCAGAGAAATCATCCAAGCAATCCCAAGCATGGCAAAATAATCAATCAGTTCAAGAGGTGAATCAAAAGCAAAAGAACCTCACAGGTGCACACTATAAGTGTTTCTCTCAAGTGTTTAGGGTAAAAAAAAAATTGTCAACTCTATGCACTCAAGAAAGCAAACACAAATAGACTTGGCAAGCCTCTAATATCAACACTCAAAACATATATGCATGTTCAAATCAAAAGGTCCTTTATGGATGTAATGGGGCCAAGGACAAGGGAGGGTAAAATATGGATGAGAAGCTACAAACCAAAAAGAAATAGAGGAGCAATGGGGAACAAGTGTAAACACAGTCACATAACACCCAAAACCCTCTAATTCAATCCTCTTCTTGACTCCATATTCACAATTTTTTTTTCTTTATTTTTTTCTGTTATTTTTTTCATCTTGTCTTTTTTCTTTTCTCTCTTTTCAGAACACAACTCTAAAAGACAAGATATACACAACATATTCTCAGAAACAAAAGCAAGAAGAGGAACCAACTAGCCAATTCATCTGAATCCCCAGGGAGACCACACTTATTCCAAAACAATTCCAAAGCTCCAAAATTCCCTAAGGTTAAGGTAATCATGGTTTTTCACATAGGACTAGTGTATGAGCTTCAAAACAAAGAAATGGGGAAAGTAAAGGCTCAATGGGTCTGTCAAAGGATCACAACAAGGTAGGCTCATCTGACTAGAGAGGCTCAACAACAAAATTGCCTTTATCACTTTCAAACATGCATATCAATCAAGAATCATCAAAAAGAGTCAAGCCAAGGCATATGTGCAAGCAATCAAGAGACAGATCACACACAAGAAAAAATATCAAGTGGCTCAAATTCTCACACAGGGCATTTCTGTCACAACCAAATCAACCTCACAAACATCATAATCATCTTTCCAAGCAAAGAAAGGCAAGGAATTCCAAGCAAATCAGAGTATCAATGAAGTGAAAGACACATCTATAACCTAAACAAAGTCCAGAACCCAAGAGAAACATGCAAAACTGTACACAAGACACAACAAAAGCTACCTAGAAAAACAAAAAAATTTAACACAGAAAACATAAACTAACAAAGAAAAATCAGAGTCTTCCCCAATAGACCACACTTAAACTACACAGTGTCCTCTATGTGTCACAATCATCAGATCAGAAATCAGAACAATCAAAAGATCATGGACCAGTGCAATAAAAGTAGGGAAAGGAGGAGAAGAAGGGAGAGAAAACTCCCCTGATCATGGTGGCAGTTGCCAATTTTGGACTTTCAGGGAGATCTCTTCCACCACCGGATTCAGCAAGGAAGTCTTTAGGAAGAACTGCTTGATCCTCCAGATTTGATCAAGCAGGGAGATGTCCTCCACAGCTGGATCTAAGAAGCAGTGATTGTTGATGAGTGGGTTCAGCTGGTGCCCCTTGATATTCAAGCTTTTGTGTACACTGACACCCTTGTCTTCCACCGAGGGTGTTTCTTGATCAAACTCATGTGTACCTCCTGCAACATGGTTAGTGCAATGTGGTTCTACAGAAATAATATGCAGAGGTACAACACCCAATCTCAGTGTAACAAGCTGACCCTTAGATATACCCTCAAAACATGAATCACTTCCAAATTCAGAAGCAACATCAACAACAGAATCAGATTCATGTTCAGTGCATGGAGAATAAACATTCAGACAAGATGGCAAAAGTTATTTCTCATCATGCAGAGAGGGACAATTAAAAATAGGCTCATCAACAACATAATCATCAACATACCTATCACTAGCATCATCATCAACAACAGAATCAATCATAGGTATGTTTACCTCCACTTCCCTGAAGATTGGTAGAGTGGTGAAAGGTGAAGATGGTCTACCTATCTCAAAAGTGCTGCTTATATCTGCCTGTTCCTCAACAATTTCATCAGATTCACAGTTAGTATCACCAATCATAAAGTTGGAAGCTGGTTGTATCACATAATTGATCTCAACACAAATAGAGCAAGAACCAACTTCACAACCACATTTAAAATTTTCAGAAAACTGTGAAAGATCAAAATTTAATCCCAAGTCTAAAGCATCTTCAGTTTTCACAGTTTCTATATCAAAATCAGCACTAACAAGTGAATCTGAAGTAGAATCAAGAATATCTGAATGCATGAACAACTCAGGCAAATCAAGTGGGATTTCATGTTTAGAGAAAACCTGGGTTGATTCATGATTCATCTCACCAATAAAAGCAGAATGATCCACTGCATCCTCAGGCGCAAGAGCAGGGACATAGGAGTGTAGGACAGTAGATGGTGCACTAGTAGGCTCATGACTCTGCTCCTCATCCCCTATGCGGGTGACACTGTCATCATCATTAATCTGAACAGTCTGAATTGGAGGTCCCTCTAAAACACGGGACTGTTCCTCAATTGCCTGCCTGGCTATCTGCCTCCACAACTCATTCAATGTTGGCTCAGAAGAAGTAGAAGATTTGGAAGGTGGTCGGGCAGATGCCTCTTGTTGTTCTTGTTTCCTCTGATTTTTCTTCTGTGGCTGCTTGTTGTTGTATATGTTGGTAGCATAAGCTTGAGGCTCATCATGAGTAACAGGGTGGTCCAAAGAAGGACAAACATCTGTATAGTGGTCACTGGAAGAACATATAGCACACAACCGTGCAACAGATGTAGATGGAGGTGCTTGTCTCTGGTTGGATGCCAGTTGTGTCACCAAACTCTCAAGAGAATCAAGCTTGCTTTCCAATTTCCTGCCAACAGCTGATAAAGAATGGGTCGGCTCATGAAACTGCGGCTGCTGTGGTTCCTGAACAGGCGGAGAAGGCATACAAGGAGTTTGGAATGATGGTTCCTGATATTGATGCTCTGAAGTACTATACCATCCCAAGTTAGGACTCATCCACCCAGGATCGTCGCTATAACCATACCGCACAGGGGAGAATTTGTCAAGAAACTGATGCTCAAGATCTTCCCAACTGGTGATGGATCCCGGAATAAGACAACAACACCAATCCCTTGCCGCTCCATGTAATAAGTACTCAAATGCCCTTAAGAACATGTCTTCATCCGGGACATCTGGAGGTTTCATTAAAGAGCATAATGTGTAGAACTCCTCCAAATGTCTACGTGGGCATTCACCTGCAAAACCATGAAACCTAGGCAGCAAATGTATCAGTCCAGTGTTGAAAACACAACGAATGTCCTCCTCATCAAGTGGAAACGGCTCCCTAGGAGCACTCTCATGAGATGGAGGAGTAATCGTTCTGTTCTCAGCATAGAAATCAGCAGAGTATATATGAGAACCATACTCAGAGTCAGACGCAGAAGGAGAATCATAATCATAGAAACAGGCAGAAGAAGCAGTATTCACGAAATCAAGATAGGTGGACATGTAGAAAGAAAGAAGGGGGAAAGAAGAATGAAATGAAAATATGCAACTAAGGCTATCTAAATGCAACATACAATGAAGAACACACAAAACAGAACATCACACTCACAACACAAGACAAGACACAACACACACAAACACAACAAAAGACCTAAAACCGAACCGTTGGTCCCTAGCAACGGCACCAAAATTTGATGGGTGTCGCGGCACATACAAATTTGATTGCATATTAGGAATGCAGTATAGTGCTAGGGAATGACCCCTAGGTCGTCTCTCAAGGATTAAATGTGGTTCGAGTCTTAGGTCTAACACAAGGGGGGGGGGGTTTGAAAAGTTTTGCGAATAGAAATTAACTAAATTAAAGCATGAAAATTAAACATAACTAAACAGAATTCAAAGCATTGAAGTA